>NC_056743.1:973281863-973441863 GCF_019279795.1 Protopterus annectens
AAACAGTAGTTCTGAACAAAAAAGATCAATATCTTTTATGGACTTGGCTGTAGCCAGAAAGTGCATCACAAGGAAATGAAATCCACAACCCTTCCATGTTTTGAAGACTTTTTGTTCCTACTAAGAGACTGTGCAAAAGGAGATACGTCAAGGAAGAAAGAATTTTTCCCAGAAAGTGTCCAGATAACCTGGACAGAACCCTTGGAACGAATACTTTCACTCATTGAAACAACACAAATGGATACAATCTCAATCATAGGAGTTCAGAGACCTAGACTTTTGTTGATTTGTGAAAAATAAGAGAAGAATTTAATTTACTGTGCTTTTTTTTTTTTTTTTTCTTTTCTTTTCTTCTTTGGGCCACTTTAAATGTTGTAAATAACGTTGTCCTATTCGTTGTTATTGAATTGTAATCTAAATTTACTGAATTTTTTTTTTTTTTTTTTTAAACAAAATAAAAAATTATTTGAGTAAAAAATATTGAACATGTTTGTGGCCTAGGCCCAACTATTTTTTTAAAGTCTGAGTTTAACCTGTTCTCTTTCAGTATTCTCTGTTAAAACATGCACACTTAAACAGTTACAGTAATGCATGTATATTTCTTTTCTGTCAGGCAGGGCACACTGTTGGTACACTTAACACAGCTTTACAAATACAATATTCAATACAAGCATCTGTATAAATCAGTTTAATATACAAATGACATATTCTTTGCCAGCACAGCTAGTTGTAATTTTGTTACACGTCCACTGCCCTACTTCTGGTGTAGCTGGCAGTACCTCACATAAGTCAGATTTTTTTTCCTCCTGTAGTGAACGTCTTGTGACTTCAACACTTTTCTTACTGGAAGAGTGGAAAAGGTTTTAATTTTTTGTGTTCCTTGGCCAGCACTATATCCAGAAGTCTTTGATCCTCCAGGAAAATATTCTGTAGAAAGCTGGATGTAGCAGCTTGAATCTTGCATCTATCTTGTAACATTCCATGATTCCTGGGATAATTTTCTCTTCTGCCAAGTGTATAGTGAATAGTAATTTTTCACAAACGCTCTGCTTTCCCTACTTCAACAGAATTTTGTCAGGAGCAAGTATCTGTTGTGATTGCATCCTTAAGTCGCATAAGTCTCTGCTTTCTCATTGCAAGGTTTGGCAAATAAATACATATAGTGCCCTCTTGAAATCTTTTTCTTCAATTACATTTTTTGTCTTTTTATGATTTCATAAAAATAATGCAGTCTGTTCCAATTTTTCTCTGGCAGAACATATTTTATGCACTGTAAACGCTCTGCTTTGAAACTACTCATGAGTATGAAGTCTCATGCTCAGCCAGTGCCCTCTTTAGTTTTATTAGTTTACCTGAATAGCTAAAATTCAGGCTGTGAATTTAGTAGCTGGTAACTTTATTTTTTTTTCTTTCACTTGCACTTTTCACAAAGAAAATGTTCACAGTAGGAAAGTTTTAATCAGTATGATCAGTATATCATCTTGGAAATCATCAAAGCTGGCAAATTTTGTATTGATTATAATTGGCTACCATTACTGCCTTTAGGAAGGTGGTTTGTCTGCATTCATTTTTTTGTGTGTGCTATATTAAGACAAATCTCTCCAGCGGCATACTATTACTGGAGCTGAAGATCTGTGCATTTATTAAAACGAAGGTTAAGGTGCGTTTCCTTCCATCATTCTGAAGGAAATGCAGTTGTCAGTATTGCGGTTAAATGGACCAATAGGTATTGACTGCCATGACCACCTCACTCCTTCATAGTGACCTCCAACTCAAATTTTTCTTGCAGGTGGAAAAGCTCATCCAGAAGGTGAACCCTTTTAATCCTGTTCTTTTTACTGCCAGACTTTTTTGATAGAATGTCACCTTGATCTTTCTTTTCTGCATTTTGTGATTTATAGCAGTTTAATTTCCTTCCCATAACTCTGTCATTAGCTGTAGTGATCAATTGAACCTGCTGGTGAGATTGTAAGCTGTGCAGAGTGACACAGGTTTGCTTAATGCTTACTAGGAATATATGGCCATAAGGCTTGTATATGTGGAGTAACATTTAAATGAGCAACCTGACTCTCTTTAATCCTTAAAGACAGTGGATTGCTTAAAATAAAAGTAGGAGCCAGCCTGGATCTCTCTGAATATAAATAGTCCAAGGATAGATCTCCAAACAATATGTGCATCGGAGGTATACCAGAAGGTGAGGTGGGAAAGAACTGTTTATAGTGTGTGCCCAGTTGTCAGCTGGGACCAATATGCCCACTGAACAGATTAAGCTTGGATGAGCACACAAGTCCATGGCTAACATTGTCAAGGGACAGAGAGAGAGCTGGGCTAATTAGTTTATGGGTTTAATTTCTCAGTCTCATAGTTTCTGATACTGTGACAGGAATGGACCCCATTCCTTTGTCAAACTGATTTAAAATTCGTGAAATAAGTAATCTGATAATCTTCGTTCACTCTTTACTGATGGGTTATCTGTTCCGTTCTCTGAACCGAGCTGGCCTCATAGCAAGCTTGTGTTTCTCAAAAACTCTTGAGCCAAGATCTACCCAGAATGCTCTGCTCCCTGTTACCTCAGATCTCATTTGCCACGTTGCTGTACAGTCTTGTTAAGCCATTCTCTCTCTCTCTCTCTAAGTAAACAATTTTTTGAAAGTTTCGCTGTCAATCAGTTACTATCTGTATACTCCTACCCTATCGTAACATTAAGACTCTCTCTCCCTATAGCTTTCTTCCCTTTTTATTACCTTTGAGGTAACTTTATTACCATCGTTGGTAATCTTTCTTTTCTCCCTTTCTTACCCTTCTGAGTATCTTTAACTTGGTACTGTCCTTCTCCCTCATATCGATTTTTAAGAAAAGTTGTTTATTTCAAACAATGTATGGAATGTGTCTGTATATGTCTGTTGCTTGAATGTCTCCCACCTTTCAGTGGACCCCGTGTGTGATTTGTAGTAATTTTTCAACCAGGACCCTTGATGAAAGGAAGAATAAATTAATCCTGAAAGGCCTCCTTAAAACTCCTTTCTGTGAGGCTATCTCTGGGTCTGAGGGCTCACCCCCTCCTGCTAAACCCCATAAGAGGCGGTCTTCCTCCTCTGTTGCTCACTTCATCTCCCTCTGGAGAGCGCAAGGAGTCTACTCACAAAAACGTGGAAATTTCAAGTTCAACACTGCCATCTGTCTAGCCTCAGCACTGCCCCAGTTTCTTATTTCAGCTGTCCTCTTTATTGCCACTGGCAGGAGTTCCTGGTGCAGGCACATAGGACTCCGACTTTTTCATCGGTGCAGTCCTTTTTGGCACTGTTGTTAACGGTGCGCGCACCTTCCTCGATGGTGCCATATAAATTGGTGCAGACACCCTCGACTCCTATGGCGCTGCCTTTGTCGGCCCAGATAACCTCGACACCCTTCTCTGCATACACCCTGTGTTCCGGGCTCTGCACCACATGAACTAGCAAGGACTAAGTATTCTCCTTCCTTGGATCCGTTTGTGGGAAGCCAATACAGCCCTTTTTCAGAAAGGCCAGACTCTCCTTCAGGTGTCTCTATGCAGTAGACTAGGAGCCTCTCAGAACAGGATGTGTTGTGGCTCATCGACCAGTTGTTTGTGGTCAGGGGTCTCTTGTCATCTAAAGCTATGTTCCCTCTTCCAGGTGACTGTATTTCTCCACAGACTCCAACATACACTCCTTCGACACAGTGGACCTTGCTTTAGAGCTGGAGTTGTCCTTGTGGCCCTTGGTGCACTGGGCACAGTGTTATTCTCAGGCTAGTGGCTGTGCCATGGGGGTAGGTAGGCATTCTTGGTTCCATGCCATTTGTTCTATGGTACCCTCCAGGAATCCTCCTCTCCTCACGCTCCACAGTCCTCTTGAGACTCCTGGTCTGGAGGTCAGCTCGTCTGAGTGGGGTGTGACCCCGGTTCCAAGGTTGTTGTGCTCTGTTCCGGGCTCCCATCCCTCTTTGGGCGGTCTGGCCTTCCAGGCCATGGAGAGGGTGGTTGCCTGTGCTGGCAAACCCTTCCTGTCTGAGTCCTCACCCCCCCTCTGTGCTGCAACTGTCGCAAGCCACAACCACCGGGCACAAGGGCTTCAGTTTCTCCCCCTCCGAGATGGCTCTAGAGGGATCTTATCAACCAACTATCTCTGAATCCTTGGCAGGATCTGTTTCTGATGAAGTGCGCCTCAATGTAGCTTCTCCTGGTAGCAACCCTTGAATCGATATCCAGTTCTTCCATGCACCTTATTTCACACGCAATGGAAGGAGCAGCTAGAGTGGCAGGTGCATGTATAGCCACGAGATGACATGCCTGGATGCGTCTTTGTGGACTCCTTTTATGGCTTCCTTTATGAATGCCCCCATTGAGGCTGCTTCGTTGTTTGGCCCTAAGGTTTAAGATACACTGGCAAGGCGTGAACAAGATGGCAACACCCTGTCTGCTGTTGGTGTCCAATACTCCACCCCTCAAGGTTTCTACTCCAGAAATTGGAGGAGCAGAAAGATGTGGCACAGAAAATCACAGGGCTCTTTCTGTGACACACGTGCCGAGCTCTCCCCTAGAGGCAGAGGGCTAAGCTCCAATGGAAGACTCCCCTTTTGGGTCAGGGGAGGTCCTTGAAACTGGGGTTTCAAAGATTCTTTCTCTAGGCAACCCTACCAACGCTCCTGAAGTATTGCCAGACTGTTAACCTCTGGAAGCAGTTGGTGGTAGTTTTTCCCTGTACCCCACTGCCCTCCTTCCACCTCACCTAGAGACTTGCCCGACATCCAATCCAGTCAAAGGGAAGCAGCAGCACATGAAATCTGAAAGCTGCTACAGGAGTCATTCAAATGGTTCCCCCAGACCAAATAGGTTTCTGTTTTTACTCTGTTCTTTTTAGTGCTAAAAAAGACCGGGGGACTGGATGGATCTCTGTGCACTGAACAAATTTGTAAAAAACAGAGAAATTCCAGATTGTCACAGTTCGGTCTATCCTTCCTCTTCTGGAAGAATACTATTGGATGTGCTCTGTAGATCTTAAAGATACACATTACCATATAATAATAGACCAAATGCTCAAGAAGATACCTCCACTTCGCATAGGAGCCAGTCATTGCCAATTTTGAGCACTGCCCTTCGGTCTCTCTACAGTCCCCAGAGTGTTCAAATGCATGGCAGTGGTAATCGCTCGCCTACAAATTCAAGGATTCCAGGCGTTTCCATACCTAAATGACTGGCTCCTTACCGCCCCTACCTAGTGTCTGCTGGAGGAAGCCCAAGACTACACTTCTCAACACTGGGAATCACTATAAACTGGGAGAAGTCCAACACGACCACAGCACTATCTTTAGAATTCATTGGGGTTCTGTTGGACATGAGGAATTGCACAGCATCTCTTCCGAATCAGACTTCAGAGAACAAGACAACAGGTTGTTTCAGCTGCTGTCGCCACAAATCCTCTGCTCAGTCCATACTATCTTTTGGGCTTGATGGCACCCTCTGTCACCATTGTTTCCCTGGCCAGATTCCACATGAGACTACTTCAGTGGCTACTTTTCGCTCAGTGGTACCATCTACAACATCCTTTCTTTTCATGTAAGTAACTCTGATGCAAGCAAGATTTGCTCTGGTGGGCATCTCGAAATCCCTGACAATGGTCTCGCCCCTTCAACCCCCATCAGCCGAAAGCCACAGTGACCACGTACGCCTCCCTGATGTGTGTGTGTGTGTGGGGGGGGGGGCTATGTTGCAAAAACTCGGTCCGAGGCAGCTGGTAGGAGACAAGAGACCCCATTGCAGATCAGTGTCCTGGAACTGAGGGCAGTGCTATTGGTGTTACAAGCATTCCACGCGATCTAATCTGACAACATGTCAGTGGTCTGGTACATCAAGCAAAGGGGCACCAGATCTTGTACATTATGCCGAGAGGCTTTGAGAATATGGCAATGGGTGATGGCTTCCAACAGCTTTCTAATTACAACGCACATTCCCTGGAGCTCTAGTGTGATTGTGGACAAATTGAGCAGGTGCTTTCTATAACCTCATGAGTAGTCCCTTACTCCTGTGATAGCAGCAAGAATTTTCAACCGTTAGGGCCAGCCTTGCTGCGACCCTCCCCAATCAACAAGTGCAGCAGCTATTTTGTCCATATCCCCCCTCGGACAGTCAGGCGCTCTAGTCCCTGCTTTGCCCTCTGGTCTGTTTTTATGCTTATCCTCCTGTTTCCCCCTCCTCTCCCAATTTCTGAAGAAAGCACGGCAGTTGAAGAGCAAAGTGATCTTTATTGCTCCGTATGAGCTTCGAGAAGTTTGGTTCCCCTTCCTCTGGCCTCAACTGCTAGATCGACAATGGATTTTCAATCCATCCCCAATGTTGATCTTCCATCTGCAGGGTCTGACTCGCCCCAATCTAACAAGCCTGAAGCTGACAGCTTGGTTTCTCCACTTCTATGATTGCCAGGCAGGATGACCCCTCTTCCCCGGTGCGCAGTATTCTTATCGCATCTCACAAATTGTCGTCCAGGCTGATCTATCTCGGCAAATGGAAAGGTTTTCATTATGGGCAGCAAACAAACAATTGGACCCCTTGTCAGCCCCAGTTTGTGGTATTATATTACTTATCACGTCGTTTTCAATCTGCGGCGTCAGCCTCTACTGTTCGTGTTCATTTAGCTGCCATTGCTAATTTCCACATTGGCTTTCAGGATTCTTCACTCATGTCACACACTAAGACTTTCTTGAAGGGTATTTTTCACCTAAAACTTTCTGGTTGCAATCACATCGGCCAGACGTCAGAACTTCAAGCCTTATGCATCAAACGTCCCTACCTTATTTTCCATAAGGATAGAGTATCACTGAGAACTACATTTTTACCAAAATGGTGTCTTGAGCGGTCTATCAACCAGTCTATTGACCTAGTATTTTTTTCCTAATTCTAACAAGGGAGATAGTATTGCCTGCACTCCCTAAGATTTTATTTGGACAGGCCAAATTCTACCCGTAAATCACATCAACTATTTGTGGCCTTCTGGACCAAGGCAAGGTAGTTACATTGTTATGTTGGTTGAGAAATTGCATTACCTCTTATCTACCACAAGAACATCACCTTGCTTCGCAAAGTGAAAGCTCATTCTAGAAGGTCTCTGGCAACTTCAGCAGCTTTCCACACTAGGGCTTCCCTCAATGACATCTGCTCAGCTGCGACTTGGGCCAAACCACATACTTCATTACAAATTGGATTTGGCCTCCAGAGGAAGAGCTTCTTTTGGTTCCATGGTGCTCAGGAAAGGCCTTCCATGAGGGCTGCCCAGGGATACAGGTAGCTGGGGACTCTGTCCCATCAGTAAGGAATAAATGAAGATCAACAACCTCAGATAAAGAAGTTGTCATACTATAAAGTTCCATCTGTGTTTTTGATCTTTGTTTTATTCATTACTCCCCACCCTCTGTCCCCCTCAATAGGTTCCTGGTTGAATTCATATACTCCCCCCCCATTATTGTAGGTCTGTTGTGATCGGAGGTAGCTTCTACTTCTATCAACTTGCAAACTCAATCTGAGGTAACGGAGCAGAGCATCCTGGGTAGGATATTTGCTCGAGTTTTTGGCTGACGCGAGCTTACTATGAGGCTGGCTCAGTTCAAAGGAAGGAACAGATAACCCGTCAGTAATGAATGACTGAAGATCAAAACAGATGGGGCGTTGTGGTAAGACTCAACTTATTTTTTTGATCTTTGTTAGCCCAAAGTGCAGTTGTCTGCACCTGCAGTGTGCCTAGAATGGATTCCTTCTGCAATTTCTATGGAGTTGCATATATATGTAGTATCTAAAAAAATTTTTTTTTTAACAGTCTGGGTATCCTTCCACATTGCCTTTATTTCTGTCTGCAACTCCTGGTATTTTATGACCATTTCTCTATATTTAAGACTCTGTAATCACTGGGTGTAGAAATTTCAGTGATCAGTGTTATCTTTTCATGTACTACTATTTTTGGTTTTTGCCATGTGATTATAAACTTCATCATTCTCTAACACTGTATGGCTCGTTGATTAGCCTGTGCTGATTTCTTTCTTTTAAAGGAAGAGGTTAACAGCGGTATGGAAACCAGGGAAGGAAGTTAATACAGCAGGAAGTGGGATTTTGAATATTATTATTCAATGGCAACAAGTAAACTGAGACCAGTTTAGACCAGTCATGAAAGGCAGAGTAAAAGGACTATGGTTCCAGCTGCTATATCCAGTAATATTCAAGATTCTTTATCCATGTGGAGCTAACACTTCATTCATCCTATAGAAACAATTCGGTTAACAGCAATGCGGTCCAGTAGCATCCAGGAGAAATTGGGGGTGAGTGAAGGGAGGGTCTGAGTGGGACTAGAACAGATTCCTTGCAAGTGACTGCCCAATCTAGATGACCTTTTTTATTTTTCAAGAAGCAGCAGGTGCTTGGAGATGGAGCAGCTCTCAGTACTGAACAAAACTAAAAGGATGGTCATAGTGATGACTGGGTAAAAAAAATAGCTTGTTCAACCTAGAGTCAGAAGCTAAACTGATAAAACAGGTGTGAGATGCCTGCTGTTTTTCCTCTGGGCTGAGTTTCTCAGCAGTAGATAGAAGGTACTGTAAAATCCCCTTTACTTGTCTCCTTGTTAAGTTACCTAGGACTAATGAAACTACTACTGCTGAGTTCAAAACTTAGTTACTGGTTTGTTTGCTTGTACAGAAGGTACAGATATTTTAAATGTGGATTTTTAATCAGGGATCTCTCTATATATTCTCCGTGTAGATTCTGAAATGTCATCGGGGTCAAGTGTTTTAAAACCACATTTTTGTTGCATGGTGGGAAAATCAAATCCTTAGCTGGAATGCCAGTAGCATAAGCAATTCCATTAAAACGGATAGTCTTGGAGATCAAAATACCACTGTTCTTGGTGGCTTTGCAAGAAACATTTAACAAGGAGAAAATACACACTGTTTGTAAAAGAGGGGATTTAAGCTAACTGCTTCACTTTGTCTGCAGGAGAAAAGGGCAATGGGTATATTGAAAAGGCAGCCTGGCTTGCCACATTTATATATCATAAAGGAGACGCAGGGAGAAAATATGTAGACTGAAGCCATTGTCATAGGTTGATAGGTGACATCTCCCTCTGCAGCCCTCCTTTATTTGGGAAATCCATGGCTGATGCGTTCTGTGTATGCACCCTCCCCCAAGGCTGGTGCATGAGGCTATGGAATGGAGTAGTTAAGATGTGAGCTGGGGCCATGGCGAAACTCTTTAAACAGCCAAAAAGATTAATTCCTTCTGTAAACAAATGGTATTTGTTAGATGTATACAGTGTACAGATTCCTGGAGGGGAGTTGATGTATAAATTTTACTTGCCTTAGGCAAGTACTTGGTCAAGACTCGTACCCTTCAACCTCTTAGCACAACAAGAAGTCTGAACAAAGTCATAAAAAGGATACAAAAGGCCAATAATGGGGACAAATGTTTAAATATTGCTCTTATAAGCTTAGTTGATTTAAAATAACAGGTTTTGCATTGACATGAATTTTCTGAAGGGTATAAAGACAAACTCAAATCTGTCGTAATTTTCTAACTCCAGTCTTTGATTTGTCAGAACCAGATTTTTATGAAAAATCAAAACTGAGGCAAATCTGGACATTTTGCAAAAATCTGTACAGTTGAGAAGGATGTCAGGACTAGACAGAATTTGCACTCTGTCATTGCAAGAGTGAATAGTAGGCCCAGTGATTCAGATCACGCATCATTAATATCTGCCTGTAGCATGTACAATCTTTCTGGAACAAAGAGTTGAGATGAATAACTGATTTTAAAGCACAGGTTGGTGTAAAGTGAATATGCCTCTTCTAGATGGTGAGGAGCATCTAATAGTTGCTATCACTAGACATCGGAGTTGGCTGTTTTCCAGCAGCAAAACACTATCTGCTCTGCATCAGCAGAGGAAAGGGAAATAAGGGATAGCCGACCATGAAATTGCTACCTTATTGGGGAGCTCTTGAAGCCTTCTTTGCCACAGCATCTGGGAAAATTTAAGTATCTTGTGGTGTATTTATGACTATAACGTACTGAGAGGTTGGTGATGAGGGTGAAGAATCGGACAAGTGGGGAGAGTGCATAAACATATTCAGATCTTGGAGGTTTTCATAGATTACTCACATTTGTTTAAAACCCAAGCAGACCCGCAACGTCCAGGGGTTGATTGGTTAATTATCTATCTCTTAGATTTGGGGAACACTGGATCCTGACTAAGCAGAATTATTGCTGAAACCTGTAACGGTTCAAGAGCTGGAGGAAGCATTTGAACATTAAAAAAGTAGATTGTCTAGGTCTAGTGGGATCCTAAATATGGTTTCTTTAGCAAAGCCAGTAATTCTTTCAAGTGTTTGACTGCTGAATAGTATTCTGTTGGGAGCTAATCTTCCAGAGTCGTGGAAGGAAGCCAGTATTCCAGTAATTCACAAGTGTGTGTGTGTGTGTGTGTGTGTGTGTGTGTGGGGAGGGGGTCTTCTTTTGCCCTCATCATATGCACCAATATCTGTTTTAAATCATTTATTTATAAACTTCATTTGTACTAGAAAACTGGCTAAACCTTATCCCACAGATTGTTCAGCACAGCAGCATAGACTTATTATGGGCAGGACATAAGGTCACAACTGAGTTTACAGCAGGGAGCTGATGGGGGGGTGGACTTTCTGATTAGCCTTGTTGCCGAAAAGGCATTTCAACTGGGTAGAATGGAACAATTTGTATTGTAGCTAAAGTTGAATACCTGTTGGAATAAGCAGTGTGCAACAGTGCTGAGGCCCTGGTAAAAATAGTGGCTAGATTGTCGAGCCCCTTTAACTTGAGAGATGCTAGACAGGAATCTCCATTTATGCTGTTTTGCCAAATTCAGTCAAGATGTCCAACGCAAGATTTCGGGTAATGTACAAAAAGTTAAATGTAATTTACAGCCCTACACCAGAGAAACTGCTACAATACCATGGTTTGAAGAGACTGGTTGGGGCCGTTGCAGATTTTTTTTGGGGGGGAGATCCCAGATATACTTTGGTTAGCGGTCAGACTTGCTGATCTAAGATTACAACAGCTCAGCGAGAGCCTGGTATGGAAGGATATGCTGCAATTTCAACTCTGTGCGAAGGGATTCTGTCATTGGGAAGGGACTGCAGACTACCCAAGTAATATATGTGAATATCAGAGCCATCTTGGAGAGGGCTGAACCCGCATTGTAATCGCATTTTAATACCAGTAGGTAGAACACAGACATACGTGTACTGTCAACTGAATCCTACTGTTGGAGTATTAGCATCATTTGGTAGACTGAGGGCAAGAGCTAAGCAAATTTAAAATCCAGCATGAAGCCTGTTCAGTTTTGAGGAACAGAGATGGCATCGTTGGACAAAAGGAAATTAGAACTAGGGGCTGTGTAAAACCTGAAAGTATGTTCGAATGGAAGGTGGACATGTATGTTGACGTTGTATAAAGCATTTATAGTCTGACAATATACTTGGAAAAGGTGGAAGAAGGTGGGAGAAAATAGTCAAACTTCATGAAACCTCTTCTAGGTTAAGCAAATGAAGCATTCCCATGCAGGTATTCTGAACATAATACTTTAATGCGCCTAATAGGTTGGGGAAAGCATTTGGAATCTGTAGACCATGCTGGAAATGTAGTACAGACCAAAAAGGAGATTGGACTTATGTATTCTGTGACTGTCCTGCAGTGGAAATGTGACAGTAATCGCCTGTCCCTTGCTAAGGAGGTATTTGAGGTCCAGAACCCAAGCGGCACCTAAAAGAATCACAAGACACCTGGTAGTCTTAAGTACTTTTGATCGCAGTAATTGATACAGGATACAATCCATACAGCTAAGGCTACTGCAGTGTAGTGATCATTCAGACATCTGCTGTTAGAACTTGCACAGCTGTACATTTTTCCTTCATAAGTCTTGCACACCTGGCTCTCTCACTATGGGATCTTCTGAAGGCTTTGTTTGTATAATTGGTCATATGCTTATAGTTTTTACTTTGGGCTGGAGAAATTTGATTAATTTTTGATGGGTATTGAGTATTAAAGGAAAATAAGGAATAAGAAAAGGTTTGGATCATTTTGGAACTGCTGCTGTTGTGACTCTCTTCCTCGCTCTCCCTGGCACGATTTTACTAAAAAAAAAAAAAAAAAATGGCTTTTGGGTGGCTCACCTGAACCTTTAGTTTGGAAGCTTCTTCCAGTCTCTCTCCTCTGTTCATACTATTAAGTACTACATCAAACTGGGGAAAACCCTTCCCTTAGCCTGTTAAAGCCTCTGTTTCCACCATTTAATATCTTGCCTATATTGTGCACATTATGGGAGTATTAATCCCTTTTTTCCACTTGCTGTAGAATTTGACTACTGATCGCTAGAGTCCCCAACCCCTTCCTTGGAATTAGTGCTCCTGCTGAGTGAAGAAACTTGAGGGAAAATTCTTGCCTTATCAACTGCTGATCCCTTTGCTGCCCAGGAGTCATTTTGGGATTAATGCTACTGTTTTTGCTTCTAGTGAGAGAAGGAGCATAGGGTGTACTGTCTGTTTGGCCAGTTTATAGAAGAGTTACCAAGTTGGTTGCTATTTTGGACAAAACCTTTAATCCAAAATTAAAACTGTGTTGCTTTGTCCTCCTCCTGCTGGCCTGCTTTGTCTCGTGTAGGGCATCAGGTTCCAATAATGTGGATACCATAGTCTTTTTTTAGATACCACTGAAGTTTCCTCATATGCAGTCTTGCATATGGAATAAGTAGAATGCAAGAGGCCATGAAACCCAGGGCTTGCAGGATTTTCCTTGCAGATAGCTGGGTTGTTTTTGTGGCCAGTAGGTTGTCGGATAAACTTGCTCCTCTAGTGAGGAATGCCATCTGGGAAGTTGTGTTCAAGCTTGCTTCCAGGAGTACAATCTGACCTGGTACCTAGGTATGAATTTCGTCTCGTTGATCGTGTCCCAGTGAAGTTAGAAGTCTCTACAAATGCCAGGTACTGTAATAGCAAGTCTTGACTCTCTGCCTGAATCAGGCAGTCCAAATACGGGTAAATCTGAATATTACTCTGCCTGCAAAATGCAACGGCTGGAGCTAGGCACTTTGTGAATACCCTGGGTGCAGTAGATAAAGAGAAGTGCAGAGAACTGATAGTACATGGAGCCTGCCCTGAAGCCTAGGTATTTCCTGCAAGATTCCATGATTGGGATATGCATAATAAGCTTCTTTTAAATATAGGGTTGCCAGCCAGGCATCCTTGGCTAGCATAGGAAGAAGCTGTTGAAATTAGCATTTTGGAACCACCAGAAAGATGTTTAGGATAGACTGGTCCAGGACAGGACGCCAGGAGTTTTCTTTTCTGGGAACCGGGAACAGTCTTGAATAGAAACCTTGTTCCCTTTGTTCTGCTGGGACAGGTTGAATAGCCTTGATGTTGAGAGAAAGCACTTGTTTTTGGGCCTCCGCCCACTGCTTTGGGGGAAGGTCTGGCCAGCCACTTGGGGGTGGGAGAGAGTGGAAACTGCTTAAAACTCCTTTTTTTCTTGGGTAATGTAATCCCAGTTTCTTGCATGCAGGGTGAGCTTTCCTCCTAAAGGTGCAAGTGGTTGGGCAAGGCTTGGAAGAGTCACTGTGCCATTTTTCCATAGGGGGTGGCTTACTACTCCCTGCTTTGGGAGTGGGAGCCCCCCACTGCTTAGATCTGTTTATAGTCTGAGACTAAAATCTAGGTCTGCTGCTGCTCCTGGGTTTGGACTGAAGGCCTGGAAGGGACTGGAAAGGACCAGTTCTTTGAAGGCCAGTGCCTACTGAATCTAGGTGGCTGTACTTGTAAAATCTTTTATAGTTTGCATATATTTAGCCTTTCTCCATTCTTTTCTTTTAAGAACAACTTCTGCTTTGTTGCCAAAAAGTTGCGCTTGGTTTAAAGGTGCATCTGGTAATTTGGCTTTAACATGATCTGGCAAGTTTTGTTACTTAAGCCGAGCATGCCTTTTAAGTACAGACCCAGTGACCAACAGCCCTGCAAGATGCCTGTAAAGCGTCAAAACCACATTGTAAAGTATGTTTACCAACTTGGTCAGCAGAATGCATCAACTCTCTTGTAAATCTGTGTTCAGCACAGTCAGGAATAAACATTTTCTGTTTAGTCCCATAATATGTTGCTGATACTTTAACATATGAAACTGGCAATTTAAAGCCCTAATGGTCAGAGTAGTAGAGGTGTATACCTTCTTACCCCATCTGTCTAAAGCCCTAGAATCCCTGTTGGAAGGGTTAGGATTTTTGGCACTAGTAGCCTTAATGCTTTTAGGTCCTTGGGAAACTATCTCTGGATTCACAGTAGGATTCTTGAAGAGGAATTTGAGTCAGGTACTCTGTAGTACCGGTTGGGTTTCCTGGGAGATGTCTGTGGTAAGGCTGGATTCTAGGAAATCATAATCTACAATCTCCAGAACAGGGGGATAGCTACAGGCTTGTGCTATGGCAGGTATAAAAGAATTCCCCAAGTCTCTCTTTGGACTGAACAGTCCTGGCATTCCCAGCAGAAATGTTCCCTAAAGGTATGCAAGGTTTCACCAAAAGAAAGATCTGGAGGAGGAGGGGGAGGAGGAGGGGGAATAGCGTTTGCTGCATCAGAATCCTCTTAAGCAGATAAGGTTGAATCCTGGTAGACAGATGGAACTAAGACATCGGATAGGAAAATCAGTTCTAGGTCTCTTAGACGGGGAAGGCTGGCTTTGCCTAATTAAGGTAATAAGGTTTTCAGCCATTTTAATAATTTGTTTTTGAGGCATGTGAGCCTGAGAATGCACTTTGGTCGTCAAGTGTAGTGCGAACTTTAGGCCTGAGGAATTCGGTATTTTTAGCTTGAAACGAAGTCACTGGTTTGATATGAAAATCCGTAGGCCTGAATAGACCCTCAGAAGCACAGCGGTTCCGGTCCTATCCAAGGTAAAGGACATCTGCAGGTTCCATAGTCTAATAAGCATCTCGCGGCATACCGGACTCCGAATGGGTCTCAGCAGAGACCTGCGAATCTGTAGAAGCTGGTATCAGGGCTGTGAAAGTGCTTCACTGGCGACTAACTTAACTGAAGGTTTGTCTGCAGTTTTGGACCTATGCAGCCTGTCTTTATCCTTACGCTTTTTTTCAGAAGGTCAGTAGTCTAATGGCTTAAGGAAGCCATTTAAGAGTACAGAGATAAAGTATTTGGCTACAAAAATAGCCCGACAAATAGCAAGGGGTGTTGTGGTCTGTGCCTAAACAGGTTGACACAGTAAGAATGAAAAATCTGAGGAATTTGCTTTCCACAGGCAAGACTAATTTAATTTTTTCTGACTTCGGTTAGAGCAAGAAGAAAGGATCCCCAATGGGGTACTTATCTTTTTGAAGACTTCGGGTCTGAAACTCTAAAACGAAAATTTCAGGAGTCTGCCGACGGCACTTGCGAACTGCTTCAGACACTGCATGGCAAGAAAGACTGGATGTAATGGCATCAGCTGAATGTTTTATACAGACCTGACGTTATGGAAGAGGCAACAGCACCTGACACAGAAATCCCAAGACTATGGTATTCAGGCCGGCTGAGTGCTACCTGCAGGCAGATGCACCAAATGTTATGGCAGCAACAGTGAAACATGAACATCTCCATGTTTTCGTACAGTTCAACTTAGTTGCTTTCCTCTCTACAATATGGTTTCGGTATTGTGTAGGTACCAGAAACTTGTTTGTACTTTTATAAAGCTTTCATTTTCTTGCCTTAGAATCAAAAGGCAGGCAAGACTGCACATTTTTTTTTCTTAACTTTTCACATAATTAGCAGTGGAATTTGTCTATGCCTACATGACATATCAGAGAATTTGTAGTAAGGTACTGCTGACAATCTTGCATGTTGTTAGTCCTGCTGATGTCAGGAGTGCAGTAGTTGCTGTAAAAAATCTACAACTTTTTTACACTGTCTTTATTGCAGAGAGGAAGACTACTTGCACTATTTCACTGCATTACAATTTTCTAAACAAACAGTGTTACTTGCCAATAGTTTTTATGGTAGCAGTATGATTTCTTTACAAGTTGTCGTTAATTTCCTTCCATTGGTATAGGATTTATGCCAAAAGATCTCTCTGAATTTACAATCATTAACAAGGCAGATAAACAGCAGCCTAGAATGTCTGTACCTAACTGCTGGTAATAGAAATGAAGATGAATGTTGAAACTGAATTGTTGGCAATTGTTCAGGCTTCTAAAAAGCTGAAGTAGGTTTACCCTAGGAATTCCCTGACTATAGACTTATCTGGTGGAGGGGTAATAGACAATACCACTGGAACCAACACTGTAGCAATATGTAGTCCAGATTCTCAAGGATGAGACCAAGGTGGGGTGCAGACAGGGGCTAGGCCGCCAAAGACCAAGCAGAGGAAACCTCTCTGACACTTCCATGATACCTTGGGAGATGCTGAGTGGGCTCCGTAACTAACAAAGAAACCCAAGTTAGGGTTGAGTACAGTGACATGACATGTGCGCACACACACACACACACACACACACACACACACACACACACACACACACACACACACACACTCTAGCTGAAGGCATGACTGGTGCAAAACCCTGGAATGCCATTTCACTGAAACCATCTTGGCAACTATTACACATATGAAGAGTCAAGAGTTGGTGGGGGTACTCTAGGTCAGGCATCTTTCTATTTAGCCTCCTAGCATTGTCTAATGCACCACTACTACAGAAGAGAGTAAAATCCCAAGAAGGGAAGACATCCCTGATCAGTATTAGCAAGAAGCTACAATCTCTCAAAATCACCCCAGGCTAGCTTCGAAAGAAAAATTGCAGAGAACTCCAAAGATAACCACAAGGCATTCTTTAGCTATGTCAAGAATCTAAGTGGCAATTCTCAGATCTGCTCAGAGTTTGTGCAGAATGGCACAAAATACACTGAACTGACAGATATCGCAAACATCCTGGCAGTCTGGTTCAGTGCAAACCTCACCCCCAAAAGGGCCCATAACCATACCAGAAGAATGCAGTGCCCCTGAAATCAGACACTCTGGTTAAAACAGCCCTCTCCACAGCCAAAAACACAGCATCAATGGGACCGGATGATGCCCCAGGCTGCATCCTACACGAGCTGAAAGATGAACTAACCCCTCACCTAAACACACTGTTCAAACTCTGCCTCCCTACAGGCTGAGAGACCATAGAGTGGTGCACAGCAATCCACTCCACAAAGGTGGAGCCACAACAGACCCCAGGAACTATCGCCCTACAAGCCTGACTAGCTTGGTCTGCAAGACTATGGAGTGCATCATGGATCTCAACAGAGACCCTGGGAACCTCCAAACACTGGACCCTACCCAGTTCTGCTTTAAGAAACTGGCTAAGTGACAAAACCCACAGAGTCAGTTGCTGGCGCCATGTCAGACTCAAAGCCTGTCACAAGTGGTGTCCCACAGGGCTCAGTCCTGGGACCACTCTTGTTCGGCATCTACTTTTCTGAAGTACAAGCAAACACAGGAGGGTTATGGCTGACAAAGCTTGCAGATGACTGCAAACTGGGCGCCATAGTCGAAAACACATCTGAGACAGATATCCTTCAGAAGGGCCTCACAGAAACGGATAACTGGTGCTAGAGCCATGGCCTAAAGTTAAACGCCAAGAAATGCTTAGTCATACCCTTCGGGAAAAACAAGGTTACCCCTAGCTACCATATAGGTGGCAATCCACTGAGCACAGAAGAAGTCATCAGGGATCTGGGGACCCAGGTTGACAGTAACCTTTCGTTTGACACTCATGTTGCCAAAGTAGTTAGGAAAACCTTCTACATTGCCCACCTGATCATGGAGGGATTCACATCTAGATCTAGGGAGGTCATCGTCCCCCTGTACTCATCACTTATTAGACCTATGATTGAGTACAATGCCCCATTCAGAATGTATCTGACCCGACACCTGCAGCAGCTGGAAAGGCCCCAAAAGTTCCTCACCAAAAGGATAAAGGGTCTCAAAAATATGTCTTGTGCTGCCCAACTGAAAAGAACTCCAGCTCTATTCAGTTGCATACCGCTTGCTCAGAGGTGACCTGTGCCTGACATATAAGGCCATGTCAAACCCAGATTTGATGGTATGCTTCACCTCAAAAAATCTAGATCCCTCAGAACCACAAGGGCGGGAGACTTAAACCTTGACACGGTTATTAATAGAATGTGCTGGAGGGACAGATTCATCACCCAGAGACTCCCTATGCTGTGGAACAAAATCCCGGTACATGTGAGGCAGAGCACCTCGCTGGCCTTGTTCAAGAGGAATCTTGACCAATGGATGGGAGATCGCAGATATACCCCAGGGATTACTTCAGTGTCACTGCTTGACAGAGGCACAGCAAAATAATAGGCATAGTTTTCTTCAAACTAAAGGGGTGGCAAAAGCCACATAACTATGGGCTAGGCTTATAAATGCCCTTGGGCAGATAGCCTAGTATGAACCTATGAACCTAATCATGCCTCCTAAACCTGGTGGACTTTGAGACAATTACCAAGGCTGTAGATGAGGGAAAAGTAGTCCACACAGCCTGCCTAGACTTTGCAAATGCCTTCGACACCATTCCCCATTCAGTTATTCTAGACAAGCTCTCCAGCCTTAACACAAACTCCTACTTCACGAGATGGGTTGCCAACTGGCTCACGGATAAGAATCTCCATGGTAAGAGCTGTGGGAGCTAGGTCGGAGTCTAAACTGGTTACAAGTGGCGTTCCACAGGGCTCAGTCCTAGAACCCCTCCTCTTCAGCATATACTTAAGAGGTACAGGCAAGCACAGGACGACTATGGCTGACCAAGTTCGCAGACTACTGCAAACTAGGGGCTACAGTTGACTTCCCAGCTGACAGACATTCTCCGAAAGGGTCTCACTGAGACAGATACCTGGTGTCAAAAACCATGGCTTCGAGCTAAATGCCAAAAGGTGCATAGTCATCCCCTTTGGAAAAAACATAGTACCCACAAACTACCACATAGGTGGTAGCCCCCTAAATATGGAAGATGTAATAAGGGATCTGGGGACCCAAGTAGATAGTTACCTCTCCTTTGATCGTCACACTGCCAAAGTGGTTAGAAAAGCCTTCTATGTGGCCCACCTAAATCAAAGGGTTTGCATCCAGATCAAAGGAGGTCATTGTGCTCCTCTACGCATCACTTATCAGACCCATCATAGAATACAACGGCCCATTTGGGATGCACCTTACAAGACACCTGCAACAGATGGATAGACCACAGAAGTACCTCGCCAAGAGGATCACTGGTCTCAAACAGATGTCCTATGCAACTCTACTGAAGAAACTCTAGTTGTACTCTGTTGCATACTGCCTACTCAGAGGTGATCTGTGCCTGACATACAAGGCCATGTCCAACCCAGAATTTATGGACCCGCTCCACCTAAAGAAAACAATATCCCCTCGAGCCACATGCTCTAGGGATCTAAACCTCGCCACAACAATAAATAGGATGTGTTGGAGGGATAGATTCCTGTCCCAGAGACTTCCCCATGCTCTGGAACAGGATTCCAATCTACATTGGGCAGAGCTCCTCGCAAACTCTTAGAGAAACCTTGACAAGTGGATGGGAAAACAAAGTATACCCCGGGGATAACTTCAATGTCTCTGCTGGAGAGAGGCACAAGGGGACGGTGAAAGCCAACACTTTCCGGCTAGGCTTATAAATGCCTTCAGGCAGATAGCCTACTACCTACCTATGACTGACACGGCGGTATGATGCTTACTGATAGTGGGTCAATGCAAGAGGCTTAATTACATGTTTATTTTTCTATTTTTAAACGTCTGTCAGATTGTAATATCAACTAGTAGCAGCATTGGTGGCGGGGGGGGGGGGGACCACACACACACACACACACACACACACACACACACACACTTATGTTTCACAACCATCGATAGAACTCCATTGTTTTACTGAACACACACACACACACACGTTTGTTTCACAACCATCGATAGAGCTTCATTGTTATACTGAACAATTCAGTCTGTTAGTACATTGCGAAAAGGACAGAATCGGGTCCGTCAAGAATGTAGTGATTCGCTTATTGTCTACAACTAATGCCAATCACACCGCAACTACACTCGGCTCCATATATTCAAGCTCCTAGAAGCAAAACAATAGTACTAAACCCATTCTGGTTCCCAAGAAGCAGATGACACACACTGGTTATCAGAAGCCTTGTCCAAGAGGGTCTAGACTCCTGCTTCTACTGTTGATTCCCATCATTCATTGCCTAAGGGCAGAGTTCCTTTGGTGGGCAGAGACCTGCTATCACAAGGGACTCCCTTTTACTCTTCCTCCTGCTGCCCAAACCAACAGATGCGTCAGATTATACACGGGGGGGGCTCACATGGCAGGGCGGTGCGTTCAGGGCAAATGGAACGCAATACAGATGCACATGCATATCAATCAAAAAGAGATGTTAGCTGGACAGAATTCCCTGACTGTCTTAAAGAGACCTTATGCCAGGACAACTATTGATGAAGACAGACACCACAGTTATGTGGTACATAAGCAAGCAGGGGGGAACCCATTCTTACCCACTCTGCAGACTAGCCATGGCTCTTTGGAACACTGCCTTGAGCTACCAAGTGCACCTACAGGCTCAGTTCTTGCCAGGAAAGCTGAACAAACTGGCAGATGACCTGAGCAGAAATCTCATGGATCCACATGAATGGAAACTGGAATCCAAAATATTAAAGCTCTTAAGGAACAAATGGGGGGACTCCAGAGGTGGACTGGTTTGCCTCCCCTCAGAACTACAAATTGAACAAATACTGCACCAGGACTCCCACAGTCAAGCTTGGAAACTGGATGCCCTGTCCTTCACCTGGGAAGGCCTCTCAGTTTATGCCTTCTCCCCCTCTGCCTCTCCTCTCTAAGGTTCTTGTCAAACAGGACAAGCCAAGGGCAATACTGATGGCACACAACTGGCCAAAGCAACACTGGTATCTCCTTTTGCGCTGTATGACATGCTACAACTATGTCACCTGCCTCGGATCCCTTCCTTGCTGTCCCAGCAGGTGGGCCAGATTCTGCACCCTCAGCTTCAAACCTTGAACCTTGTAGCCTGGCTAATTCCCTGAGTTCACCTCTAGCTACCCTCACTAAGCAGGTGCTGGATGTCCATTCTTGAGCAAGGAGGTCTAGTACTAGAAAATCCTGTTCAGAAAAGTGGTGGATACTGTTCCTGGAAGCCAGTCTTGGGGGGATGGGCACAATGCTGCCCAGCTTACCTCATATTCTAGATTTAACAAATGCCCCACAGGGGCTTATGGCTGAGGCATGCATCTTAATTGAAGAGATATCTGCTCATTATAGTACCGAGCCACCCCTTTTCTCACCCACTGTTAAAACAATTCCTTAGAGGGGCCAACAATTTAAGACCCCCCCCCCCCAGGAGAGCCCACACTCCAGCTTGGGACCTTAACTTTGTGTTGGAAAAACTTACTCTTCCCTCCTTTAAACCAGCTGCTACAGTAGAATTGAAATTCCTTTCTTGGAAAACAGCCTTTCTACTAGTAATCACCTCTGCAAGAAGGGTGTCTGAACTGCATGCCCTTATGGCAGTGGAACCCTTCATTATCTTCCATGTGGACAGGGTTTCCCTCGGGCATAAATGATAGATTAATCCTAAGGTGGTGTCTAGTGTGGCTCTGAACCAGTACATTCATTTCCCTACTTTTTTCCCTAATCCATAGAATAAAGGGGAAAGGATACTGCATTCCCTGGATGTGCACAGACCGCTTTGATTCTATTTAGACAGGACTAAGCCTCTTAAAAGTCTGACCAACTGCTAGTCAGATTTGCTGCAGGGGCAGAGGGGAAGGCAATTTTCAAAGCAAACAATTTCCAAATGGATAGGACATTGCATCCATTTCTGCTACCAGCACCATGGAAAACTTACTCCTCTGGGGGGATAAGAACACATTCACCAGGGCTGCGTCATCTACCTCTAGTGCATTTCTGAGGAGTCCCTACCAGGGACATCCTGGAAGCTGCAACTTGGAGCTCTGTACATACTTTCGCCAAACATTACGACTTGCCTATTTTTTTCTAAATCCAGGGCTGGATTTGCCACAGCAGTCTTACAGGGCCTGATTGCTAGCCCTAATGCTCTTAACTACCTCCACCCTTCCTTAGCTTTGGAAATCAACCCAGATGTGATGACTGCAACAGTGAAACATGACAAATGTAGTATAGTTGTCTACACTTACATAAATGTAGATGTTGGAGTGTGTTCACTGTTGCAGTCCTAGTTGCCCTCCTTCCAGCCCCCTATTTGTTTGGTATACATTATATCATGTGTATTTGCTTTTTGCTGGGGGGGGGGGTCTGTACCTTACATTTGCTTCCTATTTGTAGGAGCACCTGACATCTGGGGCAAGAAAAAACAATATAATGACGTCTGCTGCATGAAAAAACAATATAATGACGTCTGCTGCATGTTTTATACCCCTGACGACTTAACATGGAAGAAGCGACAGCATCAAACACAGAAATCCCAAGACTCTGGTATTCAGACCAGCTGAGGGCTACCTGCAGGCAGATAACCCAAATGTCATGACCGCAACAGTGAATACACTCTAACATCTACATTTATGGAAGTATACACAACTGTACTTTTAACTGTGCATTCCAGTGTTTAAAGTCCATTACATTAGTGGACAAATTAATGAAACATTATCTTGCCTATCCAAATTGTTGCTCCCAGTATCCCTGAAGTAACCTGGGAGTATGTCAAGAATAACTCCTGTGGTACCAAGTAACTTCCATGGCTGCATTCCTATCAATCAGGTATGCACTGTCCATTTATCCTTATTTGATCCACTTTGTGCTTGATGCCTGGAGAATGCCAACTGACTCCCATACACAGGACTGGCCCCGCTGCTGACCCAGGTAATTGTAGGTCCTTCAGTCTCGTATGGGGGAAGTCATAGAAGGTATCCTAGCAGAACTCCTTTTTGCAGCTTAATTGCTCTAGACCAAATTCATAACCTACCAGTCACAATACCAAACTATTAAGACTCTCAAGACAACACACACTTTTAAAATTACACAAAAATGCTGTGAATTGCACTCGCCTCCCAACAATACACAAAATTAAACAGAAGAAACTTAAATCCAAAGTGGTAAAAAGGAGTAAAATAAGTAATTTAGAAAATCCACAAAGTTAAGCACTCTTTTGTCCCACTAAGTTGTGGGACGACTTCAGACAAAATACAACTCTTAGCCAAGTATACTGTCGTCAGTCACAAGGACACAAACATGGATTTGGTAGGACAACGCCTTTTAATACAATTTTAAATTTGAGACCATCATTTAAAAAAAAAAACTACTAAGCTGCTTTGATAGTGAAACATGTACAAGTCCTGTCTCAGCGTGTAGGCATTAGAACCAGCATTGAGTGAAGAACTATACCAAGTTGGGAAAAAAATCGCTCCAAGTACAACAAAGTTCCCAACTGGCACCTGTATATAAAAATGTATGCCCATGCATAGAAAAATATAAAAAGTATATATAAAAATGTGTGTATATATCATAAAATTAATACCAACACATGATTAAGTGAACAAATAAGTGTAATCATGTGTTCATTGAATTTCGTAAATTAAATATACAGTAAAAATGTATATACAAGTGAATCGAATGTAACCAATAATTTTAGAAGTAGTAACATTGTAGTATGTATTTGATGCTTATTCAGTAAGTGTTTATCTAGTTAAGTTCTTCAGTTTCAGAATAGGGTACAATGTACACGTTTCATTAAGACCTGGGAATAAACATGCATTACTACAAAGTTGCAAATACAATTCTAATGTGAATGTGTGGTGGGGAAACTGATCATATGTTTGGCTAATGCATTCTCTAATTTTCCTTTCCTAATATGGTAGAGGTGTTCATATACCCTTTCATGTAACTTCCTGTCTGTCTTCCCAAAGTAAAATGCCAAACATTGTTGGCACTGTGCTAGGTAAACTACACCTTTAGACTGGTAGTTGAATCTGTTTTGACCTTGTGTAGTTTCTAATACAAAATGTTTCGCCAGTCGCCATGTGAGAACAAAAGTTACACATGTTACATTGAAACCTATCTTTTCTCTAGGAGGGTCTTAGTATTTTACTCTCCATAATTTTGTTTTAGGTTCCTGCCCCTCTTCCAAACGATTTTTGGTGTGTCTGGCAGTTTACTACTTGGCTCATGGTCATTGTGTATCAATGGCCAATTTTTGTGAATAATGGATGAAATAAATTCACAAGTCAGTGCTAAAAGGTGTTATGAAAGAAATTCAACTGACTGGTGTCATTTTGGGTCCGTACAGTGATGATTGGGCCATGACCTAATATTGGTTGATAAAAACCTGACCTTTTTTTCCTGAACTTCCTCAATGAGGTTCATAATAAGCTGTACTGGATAACCCCGATTGATGAACATATTTTGTAATGTTTTACATTCTTCTGTAAATTCAGTTTCCCTCTATACCATCTGTGCAACCCGGACCATTTGTCCCTTCACTACAGATCTCTTTTGGTACCAAGGATGGTTACTATTGTAATGTAGAAAGCTGTTGGAGTATGTATCCTTTCTATAAATCTTGGTACAAAATACTTTATTCCCATAATCTTTCCACAATTCCACATCAAGGTAAGCCGTTCTATCTTTTACTATAAGTATACATGAAGGCCAGGAAATTGGAGCTAGAATTAAAAAAGGATAGCAGGTCAGAAGCTGCTATTTCATCACCTTGTGTTGAAATA
This sequence comes from Protopterus annectens, assembly GCF_019279795.1. NCBI lineage: Eukaryota > Metazoa > Chordata > Ceratodontiformes > Protopteridae > Protopterus > Protopterus annectens. The sequence continues at coordinate 973,306,699 of NC_056743.1, forward strand.
AAAATGTCAGCAAGGAAACTTGTATAAAATTTCATCTGGTTGCTTACCTGTTTAGTTTTCCTCACGATTTCCTTTAACACCTTTTAGCACTGAGTGAATTTATTTCATCCTTTATTCATAAAAATTGGCCATTGATGCACAATAACCATGAGCTAAGAAGTAAACTGCCAGGCGCACCAAAAATTGTTTGGAAGAGGGGCGGGAACCTAAAACAAACTATGGAGAGTAAAATATGAAGACCCTCATGGAGAAAAGGTATGTTTCAATGTAACGTGTAACTTTTGTTCTCACAGGGCGACTGGCAAAACTTTTTGTATTAGAAACTACACATATAAAGTCAAAAACAGATTCAACTGCCAGTCTAAAGGAGTAGTTTACCTAGCACAGTGCCAACAATGTTTGGCATTTTACTTTGGGAAGACAAAGTTATGTGAAAGGGTATACGAGCACCTCTACTATATTAAGAAAAGAAAATTAGAGAATATGCAAACGTGCATCTGTTTCCCCACCACACTTTCTTATTTAGAGCCGTCAATTTGTTTCCAGCCAGACGGCAGAGGTGGTCCTGACTCTGTACGGCTGGAAACATTAGAATTGTATTGGCAATTTCGTAGTAATGCATGTTTATTCCCAGGTCTTAATGAAAACTTGTACATTGTACCCTATTCTGGAACTCAAGAGTTTAACTAAACACTTTGTAGTATGTATTTGATGCTTATTCAATATGTTACGACTTCCAAATTTAATTATTTATTAGTTACATTCAGTTCACTTTTTATTGTGCTGCGGTAGCGTTGTCTCCTCACAGTAAGACACTGTCCGGTTTGATTCTCCGCTAGAGCGTATTCTGCATGGAGACATGCGTGAATGGATGTACCTTCGTTGAAGGTTGTGCGTCAGGCCTGGCAAGCTGGTATGTAAAAATCAACTGACCGTCATTAGCAGACGGGAGTTCTGCTGTGGCGACCCCTAACCAGGAAAAGCCGAAAGACACAAACAGTTGTATATTTAATTCATTTATGGAATTCAATGAACCACATGATTGCACTTGTATTTGTTCACTTAATCATGTGTTAGTATTTACTTTCTGTATACTTTTTGTATACAGGTGCCAGTTGGGAACTTTGTTGTACTTCACAAATGATTTTTTTTCCCAATCTGGTATATTTGTTCACTCAGTACTGGTTCTAATGCCTGCACGCTGAGACATGACTTATACATGTTTCACTATCAAAGTAGTTTATTAAAATGATAGTTTTAAATTTAAAATTGTAGTAATAGGCGTCCTATCAAAGCCATGTTTGTGTCCTTGTGACTATGATGACAGTATACTTTAAGCAGCAGTTAAGAGTTGTATTTTGTCTGAAGTCCCGCAACTTAGTGGGACAAAAAGCGCTTAACTTTGTGGATTTTCTAATTTATTTATTTTACTCCTTTTTACCACTTTGGATTTACGTTTCTTCTGTTTTAATATTGCGTATTGTTGGGAGGAGTGCAATTCACAGCACTTTTGTACAATACCAAGCTATCTCCTGAATCTAAAACTCCTTTTGAAAAGTTTACAGAAGCTGTGAATGGTGGTCACACTCTGCACATTTAGTATCAAAAGCCAGGTCAAAGATAACGTATTCCTTGTACAGAAGTTTGATTCAGTGTCTTGGTTTTTTTTATCCAATTCAGTTATAGGTTTGTCTGTTGCAATGGGATTTGACCCCTGCACCAACTCTGAAGCTCTTTGGATCTAGGGGTGTTGACTCCTCACCTCTCCGTAATTCTTACTCCTCAGTACCTCATTTCTCGTTAGCCACCTGAAGAATTTAGTTGTTTGCAAGGGCTTGCTATGTCCTTTTTTGTGATATTACTCGTAGCAGTTCATTCCTTCCTCTACTGAGACATTTTCTCCAGTTTTGAGTGCTGTACTTAGATTAGCATTTAAGCTTTAGAGTTGAAAATGGGTAAATACTTTGTCAACTTAGCACATGTTCTTTCATTGTTCTGGTAGTTTTGTAGGACTTTACAACTTATAACTTCTATCACTATACTTAACTTTTTCAAGTGTGGCAGAATGTCAAGGGTTTAACTCCCTCCAAGGATCCACATTTGCTTGTACTCTTTGGGAGCTGCACATCTGGACACTTGGTGCTAGTCCTGTGCTTCATGTAGTGCTGGGGTTGTGCAGACCAGGAGTAGGGGGAACTCATTGTCATGGGTCTTCTCCCTCCACAGACAGCGTCTGCATCGGCTTCTGTTTCTTTCATAGCCTCCTCCCCAGTGAACAAGGACAAGAGACAAAAAGCAAAAGACAAGAGGAGAGGCTGAGAGTCTGTCAGCTCTGTCCACCTTCTTGGTGCCAGTTCTTACTGCACCTGGCAAGCCTGAGTGCATTCTCCCACCCACCCAGAGAAGGGGTATTCTAGGCCACCTTCAGTGGCAGCTCCTGCTGTCATCCAGAAGCCAGACTAAGTCTTTGACTGGATGATGAGTTCCTTAGAGTGTAGGTCCAGCTCTGGGTTCTCTCTACCTTCTTCTGGGAATGTGCTTAAGTCTTGTGCCAACTAACCTCTTCCTTCTCCGGTCCAAATAACTGATCTGTTTTGGACCACCTGTGCCAGTGCAGGCAGTCTGGGCTATTCAGCTCAAGACTTGCATTCCTCTTTCTGCTCTAGTATGTTTAGATTTGGAAGAGACTTGGAGCCAAAGCTTTGGGGCTGGGCTGGGTGGGGGGCAACACTGAAGCTGTCTGAGCTGTCCCTTCCCCCTCAGTGCTCGGCAGCAAGATCCAGCTTTGGGATAAAGACCCATCCTGTTGTGAGTTTTCCTTTTGCATAAGGATAGGAGGAGACCTATGGAGCTGATTGCATCCTTTGCTTTAAAGGCTTTTGAGAGGGTTCTGTCAATGCTGAGGGAGAGTGCATCCACCCAGTTCAGTTCCAGCCAAAACCCAGCAAGAATTTGCTTTTAATTCCCTTCTACTTGATGGACAGGGAAAGTCTGTTTACACTTGCTTCTTGGGCCACATGCTATGTCGGTTCCCAGTCGGTCTGAACCTTCTGACCTCCTCGTGGAACTGGTTCATAAGAAATGACATGCAAGTGGAAGAACATAGTCTTATTGCAAACCGTACTTGGATGAAGAAAGCTCCCCTAGATACCCATCACATTCTTTGGTGAAGTCCTTGAATTGATAAAGCAGAGAGGGACAGTCCTCAGATGACCCATCACCAGAGGAGTGTGTTCCTTAAAGCCTTTATTACCAGCTAAACATCAGACTGGGTGGTGTACCCCCTTTTGATTTGCTCATTGATCTTATGGTTTGGCAGGCATGGAAGGACTCTGAAATGGTGGAACCAGAGGATGCAATGGTGGTAGATGCGGCCACTAAAAATTTGTCAAAGTTCCTCAGTCCATCCACCTAACTGAGTCTAGGGTGATGCTGTTTGGGGAATGGATGTGCGCTTCAGAATTACTTAACCCGTGCCACCAGATTTCAGAGACTCTACCAAAGAGCCTTCCAGGTCTCTAGCTTGCCTACAGATGTTCGGAAGACCTTGGCCTTATAGCTTTCTACACTTCAGTCTTTGAGTGTGCAAATTTGTGAAAAGCTCTAAGACCATGTACCCATGTCTCCTCTTTGGCTCCACTTCCTTTGGGCTAATGATAAAAGGACATGCTAACCAGTCTTGGCAAGATGATGAGACTCTGGTGAAAAAATGCATTCCCACTGCAGTCTACTCTAGGAATCTGAGGGCTTTGCAGAAAATGTTTTTTCATAAGTCACAGAGCTTTTATCAGGACAGTCCTGGTGATGGACCTTCTTGTTTCAGAGGAGGAGGCAACTACAATGAATGTCATCCTAGAGGCAGAGGCAAACTGTGCAACCAGGGATTTTGTGATCCTTTTACCAAAAAGCCCTTTCAATGCCCCTGAAAAGTTGCCAGACTGCTGCACTCTGGCAGCAGTTAAGGGATGCTTGTCTGTACCCACAAGCCTGGCAAAGCATAACGGATTATTGGGTGTTGAAGAAAATTTCCAGAAGTTGTTCCATACCATTTTCCCTTCCTCTTACAAATGAAAAAAGTTCCTGATGCCCCCCCTCTCGGTTGATAGGGAGCGCTTGGCAGAAGTTTCCAAGCTGCTAGGAAGAAATCATCCAACCAGTCCTCAAAGACCAGTTATAGTCTGAAGTTTACTATAGGTCCTTTTTAGTACCTAGGAAAAACTGGGGCCTGCAGACCCATCTTGGACCCAAATCCCTTAAACTGGTATGTGCAATGGACAGAATTCCAGATGGTCGTGGTTAATTCAGTTCTTCCTTTTCTGAGGAAGGACTACTGGATGTGCTGTTTAGATATCCAGGACAGATAACTATCCTCTAAAGATAGAGGCATTTGAGGAAATTTTCAACTTCTGGCTGAAGGCCCATCCTCATTTCAGAGCCCTGTCTTTCAACGCCCAGGAGGCTGTGGTAAGACACTGGGGTAATGACAGTGGCACTGTCTTTGCCTGCTGGACATCCACATTTTCCCATACCTCATTTAATTGGCTGCTTCCAGCTACATCCAGCAACCAGTTATTGAACCATCAGGACCTTTTTGCTCCCTCTGCAAGACCTAGGGATTAGTCTGTTATCTTACCCCTGCCCAACAGAATTACAGTTGCCTCCTGGATTCACGGTTAGCCACGCTTCCTCGGTTGAGGCTACTGTGCCACGCTTCCTCGGTTGAGGCTACTGTGCCACGCTTCCTCGGTTGAGGCTACTGTGCCACGCTTCCTCGGTTGAGGCTACTGTGCCACGCTTCCTCGGTTGAGGCTACGCTTCCTCTTAGGCCTAATGGTGCTATTGGCCACATTCCACGTGAGTGTTTTCAGTGGACTTGTGTAGTGGTTCAAAAATCTGAGACGTACAAAAATTTCTCACTTGAATCTGCAGACATCCTTTCCTGATTGGATAAAATGTTTTAACAGGAGGACATATATTCCATATGGATCCACCTATGGTTGTGACCACGGACTCCTCCCATCTAGTATAGGGGGTGCATTCTGAAGACAGTCCAAGGTACTTAAAGGCCAACCTTCGCAGAAGTATTTTGGAGATGAGGGCAGTCCTAGCATTGCAGGCATTTCAGGATGTTCTCTCCAAGGGTGTTATCTGTACAGTCAAACATATATATCTGTGGTCTGGTACATCAGCAAACGAAGGAATATGCTCTTATGTCCTATGTCAAGAGGCCATAAGAGTTTGGCAATGGGTGATGTGTTATCACCACTTTCTGATTGGATGGCCATGGTATGTGCATTGCAGTGTCAGGAGTGGTCCCTCAGTCCAACAGTGGCAACCTTTTTCTCCTCCCCTGAACAGATGCAGTAGTTTAGTTTGCTCTGATCGCTCTGCAGGAACACTCTCCAAAGGATGCTGTACTCCACAGTTGGCCTCCTCTATGCCTTCCCCCATTGCTCTTAATGAACAAATTCATTCAGAAAGCAAGAATGTGCATGGCCTGATTGATCCTCACTGCCACCAACCAGATGTGGTATCCCTTCATGTGGCCTCTAGTACATCCACCTTAATTTGGATCCAGATCCACATTCAGTAACACACCGGTCCAGACAACCTCTTCTACACTAGAAATCCATGAAGTTACCCCTTGGCGCTCCTCCAGTTTTAACTTTAGACAGAGATACCAGGCATCCTGCCTCAGTTCAGATCATGTTGGTATCCCAAAAACAGTCCTCCAAGATTTACTATGGTAAATGGGGAAGTGTGTTTCTTTTAGGAAATATTAAAAGGTTTATATCTGCCCCTATTCCTTCCATTTAAGAATTCTTATCTGAGCTTTTCCACAGCAGCTGTATCTGTTCTACTGTTAGAGTAACAAATGGCTGCTATTTAAGTCTCTCTTGAAAGACAACTTTCCTAGTGGCTGTTATTTCAGACAAGTGAATTTCAGAAATGCAGGCACTACTGTGCATGGCTTCCTATCTGGTGTTTCACAAAGACTGAAGGTCCTTGAGAGCCAATGTACTTTTCCTTCAGTTTGCATCTGAGGCGAATTTAAAACCAGTCGGTAAACCTGCAAACCCCCCCCATTTTGAATACATATTGCATATGATTGATGCTTATTGCCAACTTGGGTCCTGTAATTCATAGGACTAAGCAAGTCAGGAAGTCCGAGCAATTATTTGCCTTTTCAAAGCCAAAACTGGGTAAAGCAGTTGCTAGGGTTACTCTTTCCAGTGTCACTGGACTATTGAGTGGTGAATAAAGTTGGGAGTGTACCTGGCCGTCTGTTGGGATAGTTTTGTTTTACTCTTTCCAGATGGTTATTGGACTGCATTCCTTTTTTATGACAAGGGCCTGTTCCTATATTCTAAACCCAAGGCTCATTACTGCCTTTGTACATAAATAGCTTTTTTAGCAGACTACTTATTGATGAAATTTGTGTTGCAGCAACTTGGGTCAACATTTCATACCTTTGTGGCTCACTAAAAGCTGGATGTACAGTCCAGATCACTCTTTGGTTCTGCCATTCTCAGGAATGACCATCCTTTATCTCCCAGGTATAACTGCTTATGAACCTGTCCCATAGTTGAATCTGAAAATGAACATTGGATAACAAATTAAGTGCTTATAGCAATAAATGCATGTTCTCTGTTTTTTGTCTGGCTCAAACTCCCTCCCTCCCTCTTTTCTAAATTGGCATTAATTGGCTTTTGGTGACTGGGTAACTTTTCTAGCACAGTCTGTATACTAATTAGCCTTGGGCAGAATTTTTATATACCTGGATATGTTGTCTTTATTGGGGCAATATGAGGTACTGGGGTGAAAAGGAATTAATGGGTAGGGTAGTAGTCAGAGCCCTGGAACTAAAGAGCTTCCGAGTCTGTGCTGAGATCAGATAACACATAGTTAAACCAAATGAAGATCAGATTACCTGAATTTATTGTTATGGTTTCTATTTACTTTCATTTTTAGGCAAGTAATGCAACCCTGTACATTGTCCCCAGATTGCAGATTTATATATTCAGTAGAGCCCAAGTTGTGAAAGTTGCTGGTACCCTCCCTGAAAGTGGAGGGAGTGTAACTAGTGGTTTACCAAAAGGGTCAGTGTTGGCCCAGTCTAAAGATGGAAGAAAAAACAGCTGATCAATCCACCTTCTTCTGCTTAGTTCAAGTTTTATCCGAGTATGCCACAGACCTGGAAGATTTTGTGCTGCCATGAGGTGCTAGTGGGGGCCGAAGTGAAAGCTGACTGTCATGGGCATATAGCAGCATATCTGCTTTGTATTTAACACTGTACATTCAGTTGCTGTACTTCTGAACACGTTGGCAATTACATTTGCAAGCCCTATAAACTTTGCTCAGGAAAACGGGCAAGAATTTTACTCATGCTTTGTTCGTTCTGCATCCGTGAATAGTAGCAATTTAAATCCCAGATGAACAAAGCTTATAAAATGTTAAGATCTGAAGTAGTTGACTTCATTTGGTCATCAGCTTGTGGGTTTCGGATCTGATATGGATCCGAGCTGGCCGCTTTCCAAGCTAAGATCTGTGCTCCAAGCTCCTCCCCCTTACCCCTACTACACTGCAGTCTCCTTCCAACACTCGTATCTCATTTGCCACGGCTTTGCCAAGACGTGATCTTTGAGCTGCAGGTAGTGGATTTTTTCCTCTAGCTGTGCAAAGTCAGTTTTTGTGTGCGTGGGTAGTGTTTACCTTGCTTTTCTTCCTCCCCTTGGGTTTCCGTTCAAAAAAAATAAACTTGTTTCATAGTCGGTGTAGGCCTCCCTTTCCTGCTTTTGGGTGTGTTGAGCCTTTTTTGTTGTGGGGGTTGAGATGTCAGACCCTCAAAAGCAGACTTTCTCCAAATGCACAGTGTGGCCATAAGCTGTCCCCAGCTGATGGCCACAGTGTGCCATGTTTAGGGGTTCCTCACCTTTCTTTGGGCTGCAAAATTTGTGCAGCCTTTAATCCTCCGGTCATGCTGGATCGCAGGGCCAAGTTAATATTGACTGGACTTCTGGCAGAATCTGCTTCTACAGCCACAGCTTTGGCTGTATCAGCTTCTAGTCCTCCTTCCCTTTTTGGGACTCTCTCCCATTTCTAAACAGGGTGATAGAGGCCAGTAAGGAGCATAGGGAGACAGAGAGAGACCGAGAGGAGTCTTAAGAGACCTGTGGACCTGTCTGATCCTTTGGGTCCTCCTGTTTAGTGGGCACTATTTCAGACAAGACTCTGAAGCAGTCTTCCCCTCAACTCCGTTCCCCTAGATTTTCGCCAGAGGAGGTTTGGCCTGCTTAGAGGTCATCCTCACATTGGCGCTCCCGGACGGTGTCTGGTGTCCTCCAGATCCACAAGAAGCCTCTCTGAGGCTGACATGGACCATATAAGGTTCTTACAGACTCTGTTGCAGATGGGAATATTGCTGGCTCCCCCTCCCGCCGGAGCAGGGCGTTTGGCTCCGATGTTTGCCCCTGATAGCTCCTTCTCCAATCCATCCCTGGATCTGAGGAGCCCCGAAGTCGGGGGGGGGGGGTTGTGCCAGTGGTTCCTCAAACCTCTATGCTGGCCATGCCCTCAAGTTTGTCTGATCCGAGCTGTGAGCAGTGATTTGGGTGTCTGATCTGGGGGGGGGGGGAGGTGTGAATGTATCATCGGCTCCTTTATGGTTGGGACACGCCATTCCTCTGGGTCCATCTGTTCTGCATTCGGCTCTGATCACTTTGGATCAGAGGGGCACGGTTACTCCGGCTAGTTTCGGAGAAGCCAGTTCCCCTTCAGCCTTTGTTGTGGAGAGGATCCTCTCAGGAGGATCAAGACCCCTCGCTCTTTCCTCAGTCCATCCCTGCTCCCTCTCTGCTGACTATCTTCTGTCATTCAGTCCTCCCAGGGACAGCCTGTGTCTGATACTCCCAGACAGTTCCCCTCAAGGAATATAAAGCTGTTTGTGAGCCCTCCCTGGAGAGCCCCCCTCCTGAGGAGGTCCCTCACAAGTGCAAGAGGAGGCACATGTGACTTGAGTCCCTCACAGAAGATACCGACTTGGAGGAAGGGGAAGGCTCCCCCAGATCACCTCCCGAAAATGTCTCCTTTGGAGACCATGGCAATCCTTCAGAGGGGAGGTTGGTCCGCCCATAAGCCTTCCACAGACGAGTCTGTATTCCTGGAGGCGTTTGCAGGCCCATCTACCTCTTGGGTCCCCCCACCCCCACCCCGTCTGATCCTCTGGTGGACCTAATTACCACCAGAGCTTGGAAGGAGCCGGACACTGTAGAACCTATACCTAAATGGCCAGACAAGATTGAGCCCTCCTACCGACAAGCCTGCATGGAGTAAGGGTTCCCCAGTTGATGCCATGGTGGTGGCGGCCACCAAAAAGGAACTGGGGAGCAGGGGAGTTCCTCTGTCCGTCCTCCAAACAAGGAGTCTAGGGCGATGGACGTATGCTTCAGCTACCTTTGCTATAAGGGCGCTGAACTACGTGGCCCACATGATCAGACTTCAGTTCGACCTCGTGAAAGAGTACAGTCTCCCCCGGAGTCCATTTCGGCCGAGGATAAATGCTTCTCGGCACGTATGGCCACTCAAGTCTGACTAACACGTCCATGCACTTGCACTCGCCACAGAGGGAGCCACTAGGGTGGCTGGGTCCGGCATTGCCAAGAGGTCACGCCTGGCTCCAGCTTTTTGATTTTTTTCAAAACCTTTCAAGGTGTCCTTCACAAATGCCCCTTTTGAATGTTCAACCCTGTTCGGGAAGACCGTCCGTGATACGCTAGTCCAGAGTGAGGACTGGAAGAGTCTGTTTTGCTGTCGGGATCTGCTTTTCTAACCCTCTAAGGTCCTTTTCTAGGAATCAACGAGGGCAAAAGAAGTTGTGGTTCCGGAAGTCTCTGCATTCCCAGGATACTCGGGTCTCCTTTTCCCCTGGAGGCAGAGGGAGATCAGGTGGACACCGGCCCAGAGGCAGAGGGGACTGAAGAACTTTGGGTCACGGGAACCATTTTTGGATCCACCTGCACAGCAGTCCTGAGGGGTTGCCAGACTACTCCACTCTGGAGGCAGTCGGGGGGGGGGGGGGGTTTGAAGAACCTAGCTCAATGGGAGTCCATAACGTCAGACCACTGGATGCTTCGGATAATATCCAGAGGTTATTCCATTCCCTTTCTGAACAGTCCTAGACATTCCACTCGCTCGAAGAAAGGTGGCAGATTTGGAAATAAGAAAAGTTGCAAAACAAAAGAGCAATCCAGCCTGCCCCCCCCAAACCAGTCCGGATCCAGGCTTCTATTCCAGGTTCTTTTTGGTGCCAAAAAAGACTGGGAGATTTGAGGCAGATTCTCGACTTATCCACATTGAACCTGTCTATTGCAAAGGAGAAGTTCCGGATGGTCACCTTACAGTCCATCCTGCCATTCTTGCAGGAGGAAGACTGGATGTGCTCTGTAGACCTCAAGGATGCATACTACCACATTATGGACAGGCAATCGAGGAGGTTTCTCTGCTTTTGGCATGGAGCCAATCACTGCCAGTTCAGGGTCCTACCCTTCAGTTTCAGCACAGCCCCCAGGGTGTTTACAAAGGTCATGGCAGTTATAGCAGCCCACCTGAGGCTCCAGGGCATTCGGGTCTTTCCCTACCTGGACGATTGGCTCTTCACCGCCCCCTCCATGCATCGACTGGTTAAGCCAGAAATTCTTTTCTTCAGCTGTCAAATTTACTGGGTATCATGATAAACCTTACAAAGTTCTTGCTCCCACCCCACATAACTAACTCTACTTAATGTCCTTTAATATCACATCCTTCTTTTAGCTACTATACTTTTTCTCTAATTTGTATTAATTTTTTGCATTGTTCTATTGCTAACATGTTTTTTTTCTCTCAATGTATTAATTGTTATGACTGCTATTCTATATCTGAATAGTTTCACTTTATTCTGCCTACATTGTATTAATAACGTTCTGTCCCTAGACTGTCTCTGTCGAAATATTATATGTATTTTTGGTTTTTTTTTTTGGAGCTTTTCTCCCCAGGACTCCATTGAAAATGGGTTCTTTAAGGCCCAATGGACTATCCTGGTAAACCAACTGCAATAAATAAAATAAATAAATTCTCTCTCCAGCCTGTTAGATTCTGGACTTCATAGGGGCAAGAATAGCTTCTCTCCAGGCCGGGGTATTTTTGACTCCAGACTTCAGAATCTGACTTGCCATGTATTGGCACTTCAGACTTCTTTACCCCCAGCAGAACTAGATGTTCATCGTGTTACCCTGCTGCAGTCATCACACTTGGGTTATCCTGCCATCAGGCAGTCCCGCAGTCGGCCTGAGTTCCAAAGTCTTGGTTCGGCGTCTGTTGCTGTCGCTTCTTCCCTGACGGCAGAGTGCCAGGGGTATATGAGGCATCCGACACCATTTTCTTCGGTCTTTCTTGCCGCATGGTGCCCAAAGCAGAAGCAGTTCGCAAGTGCCGGTCGGCCGACGCCTGAGATTTTCGATTCGAATTTCAGTCCGAAGTCTTCAGTAAATTTCGAAGTACCCTGTTGGAGAATTTTTTCTTGCCTCAGTCCGATGTCAGAAAAAGTTAACAATTGCATTTCTTGTGGGAAGCAAATACCTCATAAGGACTTCATTCCTGTTGTATTCCTTGCCTAGGCCCAGACCACGACGTCACAGGTTGTCTGTTTTGTGCTAGGTTTAATAAACTATCAAACGCTGTTTTGATTTCGCACGAAATTACTTTGGTAGGAAATTTAATTATATCATGCCGTTGGAGCAGCCGACTACCGGCATGCATAAACTGCAAGGATAAGGACAGGCAGCCAGACTCTGAGGCCTCTGCTGGGCCTGTCGCCGGTTCTCCGGTTTTCAGTGAGGCACCTACGCAACCCCTGACTACCACAGATCTGGAACCCCAGACAGCTGCGGATTCTCAAGCAGTCTCTACTAGGCTGACGCAGCCATCTTCATTAGGCCCTTCCGACACCGGAGCAGAAGTAGACCCCGGTGCAGTGGAAACACCTTCGGTTGCAGAAGGTGTCTTCAGACAGACTACACTCACCATTAAATCTTATGCTAAGCTTAAAAACTTTAAAACCAAAGAAGACTGTACATCAGTCTACAGTTCAAGGCCCCATGTCTAAGAAACAGATGCTTAAGATGGCTGAAGATTTGATTACCCTAATCAGAGGTTCCCATCCCCCTCCTGATAAAAGACCAAGACAGGAAGGAGGATTATGCTTCCTCTGACCAGGTTTCAATTTCCTCAGATTCTTCTGAGGAACAATATTACACTTTTCCACCTTATGAAGACTCTGATGCTGAAGACTCTCTTCCCTCAGCATCTCCCCCTGAAGACTACTCATTTGGGGAAGCTTTACATACCATGAGGGAACATTTCCACTGGGAAGGCCAGGGCTACTCTGATTCTAAGAAAAGGCTCCAAGAGTTCCTTTTACTACCCCAGCACGGACCTCTTGCTATACCTCCAGTTTTGGATATTGTAAATTATGTTTACTTGGAGTCTAGTCTAAATCCAGACTTTCTACCTCCTGCTCCAGCCAAACCAGGCCGATACTACAGAGTACCTGACTCGCACAAATTCCTTTATAAAAGCCCTGTGGCTGACCCAGAAACAATTTCCCGGGGTCTTAAGGGAGCTAAAGCTTCTATGGCTAAAAATCCTGTTCCCTCTGAAAAGGGATTTCAGAGCCCTAGATAGATGGGGAAAGAAAATAATACACCTCAGCAACTCTGGCTATGAGAGCATTAAATTGTCAGTTTCACATGCTGAAATATCAGCAATTCCTAATGTCTCAATTAAAACAAAAAATGAGCACACATACTGAACAGTCTGAATTCAAGGAAATGTAGCATCTGTTGCATGCACCTGAGCAGGTGGGCAAACATACTTTACAATGTGGATTTGATTCATTGGAAGCTTCCTGTAGAGCAGCTGTTACTGCCTCTCCTACATAGACATGCTTGGTTAAAAGAACAAACCCTTCCTGATCATGTTAAAGCAAAATTATTGGATGCATCTTTACAGCAGGATGTATTTGGTGTCAAAGCAGAATAGGGTTTAAAGAAAATGGAGGATAAGGCAAAGTCTATGCAGACGGTCAAGGATTTTTTGCAGGTACAACCCCCTCGTTTAATCAGAAATTGGCCAACTAAAAACTGGTCCTTTCCAGCTTCTGACAGATCAGAGGGGCAAATACAGACGCCCAAGGGGCAGATGTCAGTCACAAGGCCCTTGCAAACCTTGCAAATGGGGTACTGCTACCCAGAGAGGAGGAGAAGACAGGCCCCAGGCTAGCAGAAGACAAACACAATGACTCTATCCTCAAACTACCAAGCAAATCTCTCCTGGCAGCTTCCTTGGGAGGAAAATTGGCATTTTTTGCAGACTACTGGCACATCATCACAAAAGACAAATGGGTTCTAGACATTGTCTCTCAAGGATACAGCTTCCACTTTCATACCTTACCAAGGATAAAAGGAATGCCAAACCTGCCACCAAATCAATGGGCAGAGGCACAAAAATTACAGCTCTCATGGACAGGAGAGCCACAGGTACCTACACAGGAGCAAGGACAAGGATTTTACTCCAGACTTTTTCTAGTCCCAAGAAAGGACAAAGCATGGAGACCCATTCTGGATCTTTACACCTATCTGCAAGTACCAAAATTCAAGATGCTAACACTACAGCAGCTTCTTCCCATGCTGGGCAAGAATGCTTGGCTAGTAACGTTGGACCTCAAGGAGGCATACCTGCATGTCCCTATCAGACAAAATTGCAGAAGATACCTCCGCTTCATTGCAGGTTCAACACATTATCAATTCTTTGAACTGCCCTTTGGCTTATCTACTATGCCCAGGGTCTTCACAAAATGCCTGGCACCAGTAGTTGCATACTGCAGACAAAGAGGAATTCAAATATACTCATACCTGGATGACCTGCCTTATTCAAGCAGAAAGCAAGGACATTCTTTTAAAGCATCTGGCCTTTGTCAAACACCTAAGGTGCCTAGGGTACACAGTAAACAAAGAAATCGAAACTAGTGCCCTCAGAAAACATAATATTCCTGGGTGCCAGCTTGAATACAACGGCCCAGATGGCTTATCTCGCACCAAACAGCTGACTCAATATTTCAAAATAATGGCAACAAAGACCCAACTCCCTGCAAGAAAAAATCTGCAGGCCTTGGGATTCATGGCATCTTGCATACTACTAATACCATTTGCAAAACTGCATATGAGGAAATTACAATGGTACCTGAAAAGCGTATGGACTCGGCACAGCCACAGCTTGGAAACCATGATACCACTCATTCCCTGCCTTCAACAGGAGTTTCTATGGTGGGTGCAGGCATGTCGCCTCAAGGGTCAGCCTTTCACCTTACCCACAGCCAGGCAAACTGACAATAGATGCATTGGACTATGCCTGGGGAGCACACATGGCAGGACAGTGCATTCAGGGCAAATGGACTACAGATCAGAGGCATCTGCATATCAATCAAAAAGAAATGCTAGCAGTACAGAATGCCCTAACAGCTTTCAAGAACCTCTTACACCCAGGACAACTAATAATAAAGACTGACAATACCACAGTAATGTGGTACATAAACAAGCAAGGGGGCACACATTCCTACTCCCTGTGCAGGCAAGCAATGACCTTGTGGAACACTGCACTGTCTTACCAGGTTCAATTACAAGCACAATTCCTGCCAGGAAAGAGAAACACATTGGCAGATGTCCTAAGCAGAAACATCATGGATCCACACGAGTGGAAACTAGATCCACAAGTATTTGCAATGATAGCTCAAAAATGGGGGCGCCCAGACATAGATCTGTTTGCAAGCCCACAAAACTACCAACTTCAAACATTTTGCACAAGGACATTCCATCCACAAGCTTGGAAAGTGGACGCCCTCTCATTCAGTTGGAAAACATTAACAGTGTATGCTTTTCCTCCACTGCCTCTTCTAGCAAAGGTACTGCTGAAAGTCAGATTAGAGAGGCCACAAATGATCTCCTTGCACCAGACTGGCCACGCCAGCATTGGTATCCAATTTTAAGGAACATGGCCAACGGCCCACCATGGATTTTACCACAAATTCCCTCACCTGCTCACCCAGTGAGACAGTCAGATTCTACACAGCCAGCTCAAGACTTTAAACCTGGCTGCATGGCAAGTTACCTAAACAACCAGCCAACACCTCCTATCCAAAGCAGTTATGGATGTCATTCTGGAGGTCAGGAGGCCCAGCACCAGGAAACCTATTCAGATAAATGGAGAAGATTTTGCGCCTGGAACCAGGCTAAAGGCCAAAATCCCCTTGATCCAAACATTCCTCAGATTCTACAATATTTAACAGATGTTGCACAAAGGTCTTTCCTTTTCATCTATTAAGATCCACGCCTCAGCAATTTCAGCTCATTACAACACGGATCCTCTATTCTCACATCCACTCCTAAGACAGTACCTCAGAGGGGCTAAGAACATAAGACCGCCAAGGAGAGTGCCAACACCTACTTGGGATCTCAACTTTGTTCTGTAAAAGCTTACACTGCCACCCTTTGAACCAGCTTTTTCAGCTGATTTAAAATTTATTTTGTGGAAAACTGCCCTGCTACTTGCAATGACCTCAGCTAGAAGAGTCTCAGAGCTACAGGCACTAATGGCAGTGGAGCCTTTCCTCATTTTTCATCAAGGCAGTTTCTACGAACTAACCATTCCTTTATGCCAAAGGTGGTATCCAGTGTGGCCCTAAACCAAACCATTTTCCCACCTTTTTCCCAAATCCCCAGAACAAAGGAGAGACTCCTACACTCTTTGGACATTCACAGGCAATTACATTACTACTTGGGTAAAACTAAGGCTTTCAGAAATTCTGACCAGCTCTTTGTACCCTAAGCTTTTCCTTGTGATCCTGTAGCATTCTCAAAACAGGCGATTTCTAAATGGATAGGGCATTGCATACGTTTCTGCTACACGCAGCATGGGAAACCGGTACCTGCTAATATTAGGTCCCACTCCACCAGGGCTACAGCTACTTCAGCAGCCTTTCTCAGGGTAAAACTAAGGCTTTCAGAAATTCTGACCAGCTCTTTGTACCCTAAGCTTTTCCTTGTGATCCTGTAGCAATCTCAAAACAGGCGATTTCTAAATGGATAGGGCATTGCATACGTTTCTGCTACACGCAGCATGGGAAACCGGTACCTGCTAACATTAGGTCCCACTCCACCAGGGCTACAGCTACTTCAGCAGCCTTTCTCAGGGGAGTGCCAACCAAGGATATTTTGGAAGCTGCAACTTGGAGTTTGGTGAAGGTGTGCACTGAACACTATCACTTACGTCTATATTCTAAGACTAGAGCTGGTTTTGCCACTGCAGTTTTGCAGGGCCTGCTAGCTCCTAACCGTGTTTAACTCCACCTCCCATCCTTGGCTTTGGGATTCAACCCAAGTGTGATGACTGCAGCAGGGTAACACAATGAACATAGTACAGTTTTGTACCTACCATAAATGTAGATGTTAGTGTTCACCCTGCTGCAGTCCAGGTTACCCTCCCTCCATCCTCTCTGAACTAGCTGAACTTATCTATACCACTCTATCCTATTCAACCTCTGTGGGGTATTTGCTTGTGCCTAAAAGTATTGTTAAAAACTGAAGAAAATGGCGTTGGATGCCTCTTGTATACCCCTGGCGCTCTGACATCAGGGAAGAAACGACTGCAACAGATGCCGGACCAAGACTGTGGAACTCAGGCCGACTGCGGGACCGCCTGACTGCAGGATAACCCAAGTGTGATGGACTGCAGCAGGGTGAACACTCCAACATCTACATTTATGGTAGGTACAAAACTGTACTTTGAGATCTTTAGGGTCCGTGGCAATAGCTATAAATCTGGTTCCTTGTGCACGTCTGCATGAGTGTTGGTGGACATTAGAAGTTCAGTGGTCACTGTTATACCAGCCCTTAAGTTACCAGATTCCCCTAAGCAAGGTGTGCAAAACTTCCCTCATCTGGTGGCTTCAATCCCAGGGTCTTTGAAGAATGCCTCTTTATTGCGACCCCGCCCCAAGCCACGGGTGACCACGGATGCCTCCTGTCTAGGGGGGGGTGGAGACGCTGCTTGGGCAGGACTGTCTAAGGCACATGGTCCCCGAATGAGACCATTCTGCATATCCGTGTTCTAGAGATGAGGGCTGTCCTAGCGTTGCAGGCCCTTCATGCTTCTCTCCCTCTGGGGAATGATTGCAATTCAGTCAGACAACATGGGCTGGTATATCAACAAACAGGGGGGAACCAGGTCCTACCCGCTTTGTCGAGAGGCCACGAGAGTGTGGGAATGGGCGATCTCCCCCAACCGTTTTCTGATAGCAACGCACATTCCGGGTCAGTCCAGTGTTTTGGCAGACAAACTGAGCAGGACTATCCTTTTACCCTATGAGTGGTATCTGAACCTTTGTGTAGTGGAACAAATCTTCAAGTGGGGTCAGCCTTGCTACGATCTCATCGTATCGCCGTCCAACGCTGATTGCGGTGAGTTTTTCACTCTGATTCCTACTTGGGGGGGGGGGGGCCTTTGTCGTGTCTATGCATATTTCCCCCACTACCTCTGACACAAATTCTTGCAGAAAGCTCGTCGGTTGGGGAGCAGGACTATCCTCATAGCCCCAGTCTGGCCTCAAGCTTGGTAACCTTGCTTTACGGTCTTATCTAGTAGCTCTGCCCTGGATATTGTATCCCATTCCAGATCTCATTTGTCATCCCTCCGGAATTCCTCTCCAGAATCATCTGGACAGCCTAAAGCTTATGGCTTGGTTGCTCCAGTAATTGCCAGAACTCCGGACACTGTCCTCCTGTTAAGTCCGTTCTGGTGGCGGCCCACAAGTCCTCCACCTGAAAGGTGTACTGTAGTAAATGGAAGTGTTTCTCCATTTGGGCTTCTCACTGAGATTTGGATCAGTTTACTGCCCCAGTTCCAGCGGTATTAGAATTTCTGTCTCAGATTTTCCAACAGGAGGTCAGCTCTTCCACTAAGATCCAGCTGCCAGCTATGTCCCGTTTTCATGTAGGAGAGAATTTCAGGTTCACTAGCTGCTTCTAGGATTTGTAAGACCTTCATCAAAGGCACATTTTTGCGGAGACCCATCAAGCATCCTCCGTGGGATTTGACCTTGGTTCTTCAGGCCTTAGTTGTGCATCTGTTCGAACCCGCAGCGTCAGTTGATTTGAAAATTCTTATGGAAGACTGCCTTCCTGGTTGCTGTCACTTCGGCTAGGAGAGTGTCGGAACTTCAAGCCCTGTGTATGAAACCCCTATACTTAGTTTGCCCTTTTTGGGGAAACCAGTTTCAAAGGTACTTCTTGCTAGATGGATCTCACTTTGTATTTTGCAGGTGTACAAGGTTCATGCTCATTCTACTCGTTCTATGGCTACTTCTGCTTTCTGGTCCAGAGTTTCTCTGGATGATATTTGTTCAGTGGCTACCTGGGCTTCCTCTCTCACTTTTATTACTCATAAGGTGGACATGGTATCTAGAGGTAGGGCTTCTTTTGGTTCTGCAATGCTCTGGAATATCCTTCCTTAAAGGCCTCCCAAGGTCTTTGGTAGCTGGGGGGACTGTCCCCACAGGTTGACCAAATGAAGTCAGCTACTTCAGATAAAGAAGTTATGTACTCACCATAACGTTCCATCCGAGTAGTTGAACTTCATTTGTCATCAACCTTCCCTCCCTCCTTCCCCCTGACCTTATTTGTTTGCTATAGTCCTTTGACTCTGACTTTGTGTGATCAAGTCAGATTGTGTCTCTTGGGTTGGTGTTACGCTGTGGGTGGCAAATTCGATCTGAGGGTTGGAAGGAGGTTGCAGTGTAGTATGGTTAAGCGGGAGGAGCTTGGAGCTCTGATCTTAGCTTGGAAAGCTGCCTGTTCTGATCCATATCAGATCCGAAACCCACAGGTTGATTAAATCTAACTACTCAGATGGAACGTTATGGTGAGTACCCAACCTTTTTTTTTTTTTTTTTTTTTTTTATTATTTTTATTTTATTTTCCTCTCTCACCCAAGACGTGGCAGTTTTGTACAGCCATTTTGGTACTTGGCTGAGGAGTGCTTTGCTTTTCTAGGCTAAGTGTGGCATTTCATTGTCTGACACTGCTTTTGTCTTCATTTTGAATGAAAATTTGTTCCAGTCCTTTTTAAAGTTGCTGCTTGATTATCACATTCACTGCTGGAGTAGGCTTAGCTGTATGTGTGTAGATATATCCTGCTTGGGGTCTTTCCACATGGATCCAGGCTGCTGCTTGCATAAAATCCCAAATGAGAACCAGCAAGCCTCGTCATCAAAAGCCCCAGTACTCTACTCCCTTGGCACCTCTTGTGTCTTCAGAGGTGCAGTGGCTATTTTTATTAATTCCTTACTGGGTGGATGAGCTCCCTTTGGGGAGAACCTTCCACAAACTTTGCTTGGAGAAAATTTAATTCTTTGACCGATTAGTGTGGTGTTTTAACCAGACTGTTGCGAGACTGGCTGGTCTGAAGGCGGAAGATGGTTATCTCACTCTGTGCTTTTTAAAGCACTTTTTTCTGTGCAGATTCTTTCAATTTGAATTTTACTGCAGACAAGTGTGAGACTGTTTGTTTGTTGTGCTTATGTACACTTCTTTTGACAACTTACCAGTCACTGGCAACCTGCAGTAGCTGTGAATCTGTTTTCGTTTTTGGGAGACTTGTGGAACAGTATACTGGTCACATGGTTGTACTTTCTCTGATCTCAAGTTTTGCAAGGAGCACTTGCCAGCATATCTGGCTTAGTCTGTTTCAACTGCTGGTCGGTGACTCCCTGCTCTGTCCAGTCCTGGTCCCTCAGCCCATCCCCCTGTCTGTGGTATAGCCTCTTCAGCCACATCCACTGTGGTTGTTCAGGTGCCCCTGCCCGAACATGAAGGAGCTCTTCCTCCTCAGTCTGAAGAGGGTGAGGGGAGCGATGCCTGCACTGTCAAATCGAGACCTGGTCCCTTGAGTGAGTTGTCATCCCAGGAGTTGGTCCTATTCTGTGGATGTCCTTAAAATGAAACTGTTTATCTTCATCAAACTGTTTGGATAAGGAAGTGCTTATTGGATTGACTAAGACTTTATTGCAGGCTTATAACCTTTTACAGATTGAAATGTTTGGGTAAAAAAAAATGCAGTTCCTTCCGAGTATTCCCAGTGTGATTTAAGAAAGGGAATGGGGGTGTGTTCCAATATTTCTTCCCAAGTATTCCATTCTGACAGAGGAAATTTTCTTCAAGTTGCTTTCTGTACAGGAATTAATCTGTTTTTTTAGGATGAATAAGATGTTTCAATTGCAGCAGTCAATGTGCTATTCCTCCCTGTTTCGTTACAAGTTAAATTTACTCAGCATGCTGCTGCCGTTACTCTCGACAGCCTTGGAGGAAGTTTTTGATATCACCTGCAATATGCCTGTCAGCCTGCAGCCACTAAGAAGGCAGACTAAAGTTTGCAGGTCTTAAAAGTATTTGCTTTCTGAACCCCCGGCAGATTCTTTATCAAATCCTGCTACAGCAGAAATTGGATGCTAATCCTTCTCCCTTTGAAGGTGGTGAAAGTTTTTCTCTACATTGATTTGGGAATAAGCTTTTTCTGCTACTTTAGCCTTTAATCAGGTTCATATTTGTTTGGATTTTTACAGTATGAGGGATGTCATGACCACCTCTCTCTAGATATCCAGTCCTGCCTGAATTCTTTCACTGGTGTTTCCCAGGTAACAAGACATTAACTGTTTTAATGACTGTTCTGACTATGTCCAGGGCAGCAGCATCCGCCTCTGTCATGATGTGGTTGCTTGGGTGCATACATTGTACTCTGATGGGTCTGATGAGTGACTAGTAGAGGGGCACTGTAACCTCTATTTCTAGATGTGAATCATTTAGTAATTAGGAATGTACCTGGGTCACCAGATCTTTATTACCTCTTCTGTATTAAGGGGGCTGCCACCTATGTGGTAATTCATGGGCGTTTTGTTTTTCCCAAACGGAATGACTATGCATTTTTTGGCATTTAGCTTGAGACCATGACCTTAACACCAGATGTTCGTGTTTCATTGTTGCAGTCATTACACTTGGGTTATCCTGCTGGCAGGCTACCCTCTGTCGGCCTGAATTCCAAAGTTTAGGTCCGGCGTCAGTTGCTGTCTCCTCTTCCTTGACGTCAGTGTGCCAGGGTTATAAAAGATGCAGCCGACACCATTTTCTTCAGTCTTTGCCACGCGGTGCCCGAAGTAGAAGCAGTTCACAAGTGCCAGTCGGCCGACTCCTGAGATTTTTCGTGTTCAAATTTCAGATCCAAAGTCTACTTAAAAAGCTAAGTACCCCATTGGGGAAAACCTTTTTTTTTTTTTTCTTGCTCCAGACCGATGTCAGAAAAAGTTAATTGTATTTCTTGTGGGAAGCAAATGTCTCATGAGGCTTTTCATTCTTAAGGCGTTCCTTGCCTAGGCCCTGACCACGCCGTTGCTTGTCTGTTTTGTGCTAGATTTAACCAGTGCACTATTAAGCGCCGGTACGATTTTGTTTTTCACTATTTTGGCAGAAGATTTAATTACACAATGCCGTTGGATAGCCAGCAGACTTCTGCAATTCACAAGAAACGCAAAGAAAAGGACAGGCATCAGAGGTCTAAAACCGACAAAGCTTCTAAGCCAGTTTGACAGTTCGCCAGCTCTGTGAGGCTCTTTTGCAGCCCCTGACGCCTGCTACTTTAGAACCCCAGGCCGCTACTGACTCCTGTGTGGAGTCTCCTAGGCCGCTGGAAGCACAATGTATTGGACCTTCGGAAACTGTTCCCTCAGATGGGCATCTGCTTCTGAGGGTGTTTTCAGACGTACTCAATTGTACATTAAAACTACTCCAGCAACAAAGGCAAAGACTAAAGCATCTTTAAAGACAAACTAGTACAACAGCCTCGTGGTCAGGCCTCCATGCCCAAAAAACAGATGCTCAAAATGGCCGAAGATTTAATTACTTTGATCAGGTGTTCCCATCCCCCACCTAAGAGGCCTAGGCAAGTGACAGAATATGAATCTTCAGATCAGGTTTCCATTTCTTCAGATTCCTCTTCTAATCAGGAATACTCTCTCTCCCTCCCTATGAGGATTCTGATGCTGAAGAATCTATCCCTTCAGTCTCTCCTCCTGAGGATTACTCTTTTGGGGAAGCCTTGCACACCATGAGGGAACATTTCCACTGGGAGAGCCAAGATTATTCTGAATCTAAGAAAAGGCTTGGACTTCCTTTTACTCCCACAACACAGGCCCTTAGCTATTCTGCCTGTTCTACATTGTAGATGTATTTACGGCTTGGACTTCCTTTTACTCCCACAACACAGGCCCTTAGCTATTCTGCCTGTTAGACATTGTAGATGTATTTACAGAGTCCAATCTGACCCCTGATTCCTTACCTCCAGCTCCTGTTAAGACTGACGGGTACTACAGGGTACCTGACTCTCATAAATTCCTTTTCAACAACCCTGCTGCTGGCCCTGAAATTATTTCTCAGGGTCCCAATGGGGTCAAGGCATCCACTGCAAAATACCCTACTTCCTCTGACCTGAATTCTAGGGCATTAGACAAATGGGGAAAGAGGATTTACACCTCTGCTACCTTGGCTAAAAGGGCTTTAAATTGTCAGTTTCATATGCTTAAATATCGGCAATATCTAGCGTTACTGCTTAAACAGAAAATGTTGATAAATTCTGAAGGTGCAGAGAACTAAGAAATGCAGCTGAGCAAGTTGGAAAGCATACTTTGCAATGTGGTTATGATTCTTTGGAGGCCTCTTGCAGGGCCACTGTCACAGGTTCGGTCATTAGGATTAAGTGATGGTTAAAGGAACAAAATTTACCAGATCATGTTAAAGCAAAATTATTAGATGCTTCATTACAGCATGATACTTTGCTTTGGTGTTAAAGCAGAAGAGGTGTTAAAGAAAATGGAGGACAAAGCTAAATATATGCAAACAGTCAAGGATTTCTTACAGGTACAGCCTTCAAGATTTAGCAGACACTGGCCTACAAAGAATTGGTCCTTTCCAGTGTCAGACCACAAAGGGGTAGATATAGACGTCCAAGAGGCAGATCCCAGCCCCAAGGTTGGTACAGGTCTAAACAATGAGGTGCTTAATTGGTCCTTTCCAGTGTCGGACCACAAAGGGGTAGATATAGACGTCCAAGAGGCAGATCCCAGCCCCAAGGTTGGTACAGGTCTAAACAATGGGGTGCTTCTACCTCCAAAAGTGGAGAAGACAAATCACAGCCTAACAGGACAGTCCCAATGACTTCCCCCTGCCTGTGCCAAGCACTTATCTTCTGGCAGCACCTTTAGGGGCAAGCTAGCACTTTTACTCAAAATTGGCACATAACCCAGGACAAATGGCTCTTGGACATAGTGTCACGGGGCTACAAGTTTCACTTTCATACCCTGCCAAGGACAAACGGTTGCCCAGGCCTACCAAAAAACCAATGGGCAGAGGGACAAAAACAAGTCTCATCCCTCCATGGACATGAGGGCCATTCAAGTACCAGAACAAGAGCAGGGACAAGGGTTTTATTCATGACTGTTCTTGGTACCCAGAAAGGATAAAGCCTGGAGACCTATACTGGACCTTTCTATTCTAAACACATCTGGATATACCAAAAGTCAAAATGTTGACTTTACAGCATCTTCTGCCTATGCTGGGAAAGAAGGCTTGGCTTGTGACTTTAGACCTAAAAGAGGCATACCTTCATGTCCCAATCAGACAAACATGCAGAAGATACCTCTGATTCAAAGCTGGCTCAATGCACTACCAATTCTCTGCACTGCCCTTTGTGAATACCCTGGGCGCAGTAGATAAGCCAAAGTGCCTGGCACCAGTAATTGCATTTTGCAGACAGAGTAATACAAATATATCCTTACTTGGACGACTGCCTCATACAAGCAGAGAATAAGGACATTCTACTACAGCATCTGGCAGTTGTAAAGAGATTACTACCATGTCTAGGGTACACAGTTGACTAACAAAAATCAGAACTAGTACCCTCTCGAGATATTCCTGGGTGCAAGCTTAAATACAACTGCCCAGATGGCTTGTTTCACGCCAGACAAACAAAGGTGACTGTTGGCAACCAAGGCCCAGTTAACTGCAAGAAATATTCTGCAGGCTTTGGGCTTCATGGCATCCTGCATTCTACTAATTCCATATGCAAGACTGCATATGAGGAAACTTCAGTGGTACCTAAAAAGTGTTTGTACTCAGCATTGCCACAGCCTGGAAACAATTACACTCATTCCATGCCTGTAACAGGAGTTTTGATGGTGGGCAAAGGCTTGTCACCAGAACAAGGGACAGCCATTCACCTTACCACAGGCAGGCAGACCTTGACAACTGATGCATTGGACTACACCTGGGGGGGCACACATGGCAGGAAGATGTATTCAAGGCACATGGCCCGCCAACCAAATTCATCTACATATTAATCAGAGATGCTAGCTGTTCAGAATGCCCTGACAGCCCTCAAGGGCCTACTTCATCCGAGATAACTACTGATGGCCAAGACAATACCACAGTCATGTGGTGTATATAAACGAGCAGGGAGGCACTCATTCTTACCCCCTCTGCAGACTAGCCATGACCTTTGTGGGACACAGCATTGACTTACCAAGTGCATCTGCAGGCACAATTCCTGCCAGGAAGGGAAAATACTTTGGCAGACTAACCCCCCACGAGTGGAAATTGGATCCGCATGTCTTCAACATGATAGCAAGGAAATGGGGATGCCCGGACATACTTATTTGCCTCTCCTCACAACTGCCAACTAAAGAAATTCTGCACAAGGACTTATCACAGACAAGCATAGAAAGTGAATGCCTTAACAGTGTATGCCTTTCCTCCACTGCCTCTTCTCCAAGGTACTCCTAAAGGTCAGACAAGAGAAGCCAAAAATGATACTTGGCCCCGCCAGTACTGGTATCCAATCTTAAGGAACTTGTCTCATTGCCCAGCCTGGACCTTAACCTCAAATACTTCGCCTACTGTCCCAACAAAACAATCCGATCCTGCACGGCCAACTCAAGACCTTAAATCTGGCAGCATGGTGGATAATGTAGTCATTCAAAATGCACCTCTCACTAAAGCAGTGATGGATGTCATTGTGGAGGTCAGGAGGCCTAGTACTAGAAAATCCTATGCTGGAAAATGGAAGAGATTCTGTGCCTGGAACCAGGCACAAGGATTTGACACAGCAGTACCAAACATTCCTAAGATTTTGCAATACTTAACTGAGATGCTGGACAAAGGGATCCAGGGCATTTGAGTTGATAAATTCCAGGAAGTGCTGGACCTGGGAGGTTGTATTAAAGTAGTTTTCACATTTTAAAGGTAGGGTAACTGAAATCGCCCAATATCAGGGTATTCGGTAGGACCTTCATGTTTTTGTGTCTCCAGAAAGGCGGAGTGGTCCTGGGTCCTGGAGGGTCATCTGTAGCAGGCCACAATTTGCATTGCAGATTTACCCGATGTTAGTTGCAGATGGATAATCTTAGGTATCCTGCTGCACCACTAACCTGGAGGTGTAGGTATCCTTTGACTATGGATTCACCCCCCTCCTTTTGTGTTTCAGTCCATGTTCTGTGGCTGAAATGTGTGGTATGAGTTGTAGCACAGTAGTGCTAGGGTGCTCTGTGGAGCCTTACTGCACAGATCTCCATACTGAGTGCTTGGAGCTCGTGCATTTTGAGATTTAAACTCCTGGCGTTGAGTAGCATAACCCTCATTTTTTTTATTTGTGCTGTTTACGGAGGTGGGTTTGACTGAGCCTTGCCTAAAAAAGGGCACTATGGGGGCAGCAAGAGTCTTGGCCAGTATTCTGAAGCCTAGGGGGTAACAGGTGCAAACAGTCTCTTGAGAAGCAACAAGACTTGTCGAGCATGGCGTCCCAGGCTGACTGACACTGGATCCCCTTTGAATGACACCAGAAGCTTAGCCAACTGTTGAAATCCATCATTTTTTCTTTATACTGCGGTATCATTCTTGGTGAGGGCAGGTTGCTACTCATGGTCAGGGTCATGCCCACCTGAGATACATGATCAGAGCTCTTCCATGTCTCCATGTAGTCAAGGGAGGTACGTTTCAGGTCATTCACACCAACATTAACAATGACCGTCATATTTGTACTTGTTCTGGAGTGACCTGAGTGCTTGTGTTGTGGTGGATTCTGGCTCCTGACTGGCAGCTAACTGTAACCTCCTTGTCCAGCCTAGTGAGTGGGACGTCAGTGTGCCTGACTAGTCTCCTATTACTAGTGTGTTAGGCATGTTATTTCGCCTTAGGGGCTGTGATTGTGCGGCAGACTGATTTTGTGTTTGATGGGAAGGTGCAGGTTTTTTGGGTGTCTGCTTTGGAGGTCTGTGATGCTTTTGCAGGTTTTTATTTAGAGCCTCAAGAGTATGACTTAGTGTATTTGTGTATTTTGCCAGAGCTGGTTTAGTACATTTATGTGAGGCTGGAGGTGTGGTGCAAATGTTAACCTTCTCATGACTGCCTGCTCAGTCTTGGGTGAAGAGCTTAGCCTCCAATTTAGCTGCTATTGAATCTCTCACATATGTTTAATGTTTTGTGGTAGGAGGAGAGTGTCTGTGTACATGAGGCAGTTGTTACATTGCCTCTGGATACCCAGGTTCACCAGCTGGACTGGAGAGTATACCTAAAATTGCCCTTTGGTAATGCCTGAATAGTAGGGTGAGCTGCTTAATCGCTTGATTGCCCAGCAGGGCAAGGCTCATTTACCCCTCACCAACCAAGTGTCTGGGTGTATTAGTGCTTGCTATTAGGTCTGAGCAAGTGCTAGACTGCACGATGCTTTTTAAGTGCTTAGGTTGAGTGTTAAGACTACTTTCAAGGGAAACTGAAGGGGAGACTTGGTGAAGGTGGAGCCGGGATAAATTTAGCCCCTAGCTAACCAGCATTGCCCAGATGTGCAAAAGCAGTTTTTACAGCAGGGAAATGAAAGAAATTTGCCCAAAGTGGCCTATAAACTACTTGTGTCCTGGGCTGGAACCACTCCTCTAGGGACAGATGGCTGCTCAAAGCTCCCCCTCTCACAGGTGAACAGAGAAGCCTCCCTCTATCCAAGTAAGGTATGGGCAACTTAGAAAATTGTAACACAGCTCTGAATTCAGCACTAGCCTGAAAACTGGACTATACTAGCTTAGAAAGGTGGTAAACGAGGAAAGAAATTTTTTAAAAGAGAAGACAAAAACAGTAAATACACTGACTACAAGCAATCAGAAAAGGCTTTTAAACAAATTACCCAATTAACCAGTAAAATCTCAAAACTGAGCCCTATTCCTGTAGTCTTCAATCAGACAAGTAACTGCATACTCCTGCCACTGGGGTGCAGGGGGACCTTCTCCAAAACAGAAGGCCTGGATTAGTGCTAAAGTTGTACATACAAAGCTAGATTCAGCAGGCCTGGATCTAGTCTATGCTACAGCAAATCCTGGCTATTCAGGAATTCTAACTAGCATTAATTGAAAAAACAGCCACAGCTTCCAGCTAGATAGTATTCAATGCAACACAAATGAATTTAAATGCTGTATTTGAAAAAAGTGCAGATAAAGATTTACTTAAATTCATTTATACGTCCAGTTGATTGCATGTTATTGTCTACATTACACTCTCTCTCCCGGGATCAACCAAATGCTTTCTGTGGGGATCACTTTCACTAGATCTTTGGAGGAGGGAAGGGTTAACTTCTCTGGCACTAAAGGACCTCTGGAGACCAGTTCTTAACCTGCCCTTGGAACTTTCAGAAGCAGGTTGTGAAAGTTCAAAATTGCCCTACAAACCTTGTTGCATCTCATTTGCAACTCTAGAATTGAAAGATGCTTGTATCCCATTGCCACATATTTCAGAAGCTTTGTCTGGGTTACACTTGCAGTTCTCTGCATTACCCTTTGGGCTGTGTACTTCTGCTGTGGAAATATTTCCAGTCTACACAGGGCACTTTCCTTATGCAGACTACTTGATTGCCGTTGCAAGAGTTTTTCTCAATGTTTGTCATTTACATGGATAAGAAACCTTTACTAATCTTGAATTCTAGACCAACGTTCAGAAATCCTTCTTTGTCTCTTCCCACATGGTACTGTTTGTAGGTTGCAGTCTGGATACCGCCATGCAAAAGGCAATGTCTGATCTGTATAAACTGTAGATGTTATGTGATCCTATCTCGCCTACATTCTGTACTGATGGGTTCGGAGCCGATCCCTCGGCTCCGACTCGGCACGCTATGCTATAGAGCGAGGCCTCTTATTGGCTGAGCTGTTTCTTATCCCAGGATGCACCACCACTAATCCCCCAGATCTCGTTTGCCGCTTACAAGCTAAGACGTGGTCTCAACTTGGCTGGGCTAAGTACTAATTTATTTAGGCTTTTCCTGTCAGGAATTTGTTGGTTTTGAATCCAAAAGCTGTTTTAACAGCTATTATTGTGATACGTGTGTGAATTTGGTTAATTGGTTGAGAAATTTGTCTCTTCGTGAAGGGAAGGTTTCCCGTTTTTAGTTAGAGGGGCCTTCCCCTTTGCTATTTGTTTTTTGTTTACTGTTCTAGCGTTTATTTGTGGGTCAAGTACCCGTTTAAGTTCGAGGGTCTTGACTCTCTCTTCTGTGTCTTTTTG
The DNA here is from genome assembly GCF_019279795.1 of Protopterus annectens. Lineage (NCBI taxonomy): Eukaryota > Metazoa > Chordata > Ceratodontiformes > Protopteridae > Protopterus > Protopterus annectens. The sequence goes on from NC_056743.1 coordinate 973,335,423, forward strand.
TACAACTGCTTTCTTGTCAAAAAAAAAAAAAAAAAAAAATTTTATTTTGAACTTAAACTGCTAGTTTGCTGTTATCTTTAAGTGCGTCTTATCTCTTCAAAACATGTCCAAAGAGCATAGACCCTCCAGGTTTAAAAAATGCACGAGGTGTGGTTATAAGATGTCCATAACGGACGACCACTCGTGCGTTTATTGTTTAGGCGCCAAGCACCTACAAGAATCATGTAGCGTGTCGCGCCTTCTCATCAAGGGTCCTCCAGGAGAGGAAAAACAAATTAATCCTTAAGGGGTTAATTAAGCCATCCTTCGAGGAGGCTTTATCTTCTTCTCCCTCTCCTTCAAAAAAGAAGAAAGCGTCAGCTCCGACCAGTCAGTCGGAACAGACTGCCAAAAAACCTAGGCAGACTTCTCCATCGGCTCCACGGACTTCGGAGCCGAGGGCGGAACGGTCTGCCTCGATGCCTCCAGTCTCGACCCCTCTGGTTTCGGAGCCGAGGACTGGGGCATCGAGAGGCGGGTCACCTTCATCGGCTCCACTGATATTGGAGCCGGTGAGGGTTGCCGGCTCAGACTCTTCCCCTTCGGAGCCGAAGTCCTCATCGGCACCGAGGGAAATTGCCTTGAGATCTCCCTCGGAGCCGATAATTGTGGAATCCATTCGGAGCCGGTCCCCTAGTCCCTTGGAGCCGATGGAAAAATCGGTTCGGACCCGATCGGTATCGTCCAGATCATCCAAAATGTCTGATTCGACAGGGTGCTCCTAAGACTCTCTTCTAGTCTCCGGTGTTCCAAAAGTTAGTTTCAGCTTCGGAGCCGATGGTCCACCTTGCCACTATACTTCCTCCTCCAACAGCCACGGCACCGTTGGAGCCAGTGCTGGTGGAACCGGTGGAGGTTTTAGGGTCGGGCCCGACCCTTACTCCAACTCCTGCTCTTGGGTCGGAATTCGGTACGCGGACTTCTTCCGTCTGCCCCGGGGGGGATGCTTCGGGATTGATGTTTTCGGTCCCAAGTCTTCCTCTCGGTGCGTCTGCTGCGGGAGTGCTGTCTACCGTCGTGGTCACGGAGGCGGGTCCCTCCCAGGATTTTGGTGGTCCCGCCTTCAGGGCTATGAGGAGTGCGCTAGCCAAATCATCTTTGGCTACCTCCACGGTTTCCCCAGCTCCTTCCCTGCATACCGAGACTGGGTCTTTGGTAGTCCCCCTGTCCTTAGACAGCGGAGCCCCGGGGCCTGAGGTTACCCCCATTGGGCCCCCCCCTCCTGGAGGTCCTTCTGAAGCTTCTTCGGAAGAACCCCCCAGGAAAAGATCGTGCAAGAGGAAGCACGTTGACTCCCCTGATGAGTCTCTTACATCAGACACTGATCTTGATGATGCAGAGGGATCCCCTAAGTCGTCCTCGGATGATGTCTCCTTTGTAGACATCCTGGAAGCCCTTAAACAACGAGGCGGCTGGCAGACCAAACCCCCTTCTGATGAGTCTGTGTTCCTTAAGGCCTTTGGGGCTCAGCCCTGGTCCTCCTGGGTGTCTCCGCCCTTCGAGCTCTTGGATTTGATCTGTCGAAGGGTGTGGGAACACCCAGACTCTGTGGAACCGGTGCCTGCTCGTCCTAATAAGTTTCTCTCTGCACCCTCTGAAAGAGTTTCTAACTAAAGGTGTGGCTGTAGATGCTTTGGTGGTGGCATCTGCTACCCAGCAAGATGTAGCAGAGGCTTCGACGTCCGTCCATCCTCCTAATAAGGAGTCTAGGAGCATGGATCGGTACGGAAAGCGCACCCTAAGTTCAGCGGCCTTTACATTAAGGTCCTTTAACTACCTTACGCACTTTACTAGGTTTCAGAGGGATCTGATTAAAGAACTTTCCGATACCCTCTTGGGTAACCTGCCTGAGGAGCTGGCCCAGACGGTTGGCTGTCAGCTGGCTACATTGTTGTCAATTTCAAACTCGTCCATGAGGCTCATTTCTTATGCGGCCGAAGGGGCGAGTAGAGCGGCGGGTACAGGCATTGCTCTACGGAGACAAGCCTGGCTCCGCCTGTGTCATTTCGCGGAGGCCTTTAAGTCTTCCTCTGCCGACGCCCCCTTTGATGGGTCCTCCTTGTTTGGACCCAAGGTAAAGGACACACTGACCCGCTGCGAACAGGAGGGTAAGACTCTGACTGCCGTAGGGGCACGATTTTCCACTCCCTTTCGGCCTTATCCCAAGGCTAAAAGAGGAGGGAAAATGTGGTTCCGTAGATCGCAGAAGCCTTACCCCTCTCAGCAGGATGATCCCCCTTCCAGAGGCAGGGGAGGGGGAAATTCTTCCGGAAGACGCCGTCCCAGAGGCGGCAGAGGCCCTCGCAACACTGGAGACCGCGAGTCCTTTCGTGGCTCTTCAGCCTTTCACAGTCCCTGAGGGATTGCCCGACTGCAGCTCCGGAGCCAGTCGGGGGTCGTTTTTCGAGGCACCTAAAAGCCTGGGAAGGTATCACTCAGGACCGATGGGTGCTTCAAATTATCGCCGGAGGTTACTCCATCCCTTTCTCTCACTCTCCACCTCAGTCCAAAAAATCCCGGACCCGCCACCCAGTCAACGGGAAACTGCAGCCTTAGAAGTTTCAAAGCTGCTGCAAAAAGGAGTTATCCAACCGGTCCCCGCAGACCAGATCGGATTAGGGACTTGCTCAAGATTCTTTTTGGTGCCAAAAAAGACCGGGGACTTGAGACCCATTTTAGATCTCAGCATTCTAAACCGTTCAGTCAAAAAGTCCAAGTTCCGAATGGTCACCCTACAAATCATTCTCCCATTGCTGGAGAAAGGTGTTTGGATGTGCTCCATAGATCTCAAGGACGCTTATTACCATATCATGGTACATCAAGCATCCAGGAGACATCTGCGCTTCAGCCTAGGAGGCAGTCATTTTCAGTTCCGCGCTGCCCTTTGGTCTCACCACAGCCCCCAGGGTGTTCACCAAATGTTTGGCGGTCGTGACTGCTCACCTGAGAAGTCTAGGATTCCAGGTGTTTCCGTATCTAGACGACTGGCTCCTAACTGCCACCTCCAAGCATCTACTATTGAGGAGCCTACAAGCCACTATATCACTGGGCAAATCCCTTGGGATCACCTTCAATTGGCCAAAGTCTGTGTTGCTGCCATCTCAACACATAAGATTCATAGGGGTAGAGATAGACTCAAACCAAATGCGGGTTTATCTACCTACAGACAGAATACAAACCATTCAGGCTCAGGTTCGAGCCTTACTTTCCAGATCCAAAGCCCCAGCCAGAATGGTCCTGCAGCTGTTGGGATCCATGTCCGCCACGGTTCTTCTAGTCCCCCTGGCAAGGTTGCACATGAGAATTCTCCAGTGGCTTCTTTCAGCTCAATGGTCCTTTCAGGAACTCCCTCTGTCACCTCATATGGATCACAGAAACCTGCAAACGGGACCTTCGCTGGTGGCTAGTGCTCTCCAATTTGGATCGGGGACGACCCTTTGTTCCACCACCTCCTGCGGCCACTTTGACCTCTGACGCCTCCCAGATGGGGTGGGGGGGGCATTCCCTGGGCAGGTCAGTCCAAGGCAAATGGCACCCAGAAGAGACCCTACTTCATATCAACATCCTAGAAATGAGGGCGGTGCTTCTGTCCCTTCAAGCCCTTCACGATTACCTCCCTCAGGGCGTAATTGCCGTTCACTCAGACAACATGTCGGTTGTCTGGTACCTGAACAAACAGGGAGGGACCAGATCCTATCCTCTTTGCAGAGAGGCCATGAGAGTCTGGGAATGGGCAGTGTCGAACAAACGCTTTCTAGTAGCTACTCATATCCCGGGCAAGTCCAATGTGATAGCCGACAGACTGAGCAGAACCGTCCTCTCTCCTCACGAATGGTCTCTGAACATGACAGTTGCAAATCAGATTTTCAGCAAATGGGGAGTTCAGTGTTGCGACCTTTTCGCGTCTCCACTGAATGCGAAGTGCAAAAAATTCTTCTCCCTAACCCCGGCTCCGGGAAAGAGCCCCATGGACGCACTAGCCCGTCCTTAGCCCACCGGCTTACTTTATGCCCCCGTTCCTCTCCTTCCCAGAGTGATCCAAAAGGCATCTCTTGGGGAGCAAAATGATCCTAGTTGCTCCTTACTGGCCTTGTCAAGTATGGTTTCCCTATCTTCGGAAATATGCTCTGGAAGGTCCATGGTTCCTGGATCAGATCCCAGACCTTTTGGTTCATCAGTCGGGACTATTCCACCAGTCCCTACACACCTTAAAATTGACTGCTTGGCTCCTCCTCTTCCAACTATAGTCAGGAGTCATACATTGGATCCAGAAGTTGTACACATCTTATCTTCGGCCCACAAGTCTGCTACAAAGAAATTGTATTCTAGCAAATGGAAAAGATTTGCTATTTGGGCTCAACTCCGGGGCCTGGATCCCATCACTATTCCCGTATCAGAAGTACTAAAATTTTTAACTTCTCTTTTCAATCAAGGCTCTTCATTCTCTACCATCAAGGTTCAATTGGCAGCGATTTCCAATTTTCACGAATCTATGAACCCACCTTTAATGAGCAACAGATTGTGTAAGACCTTCTTGAAAGGTGCTACGCTTTTAAGACCTCCGATTTCTCATCCTGCTCCTCCATGGGATCTCGATGTAGTGTTACGCGCCTTAACTTCCTTTCCCTTTGAACCGGCAGCGACATGTGATCTAAAATTTCTATCGTGGAAGACTGCTTTTCTGGTGGCAATTACTTCTGCCAGAAGGGTTTCAGAGCTTCAAGCCTTGTCTATAAAACCCCCGTACTTGGTTTTTCACAAAGACAGAGTATCACTCAGGCTAAATCCTTCCTTTGTCCCTAAAGTTTGTTCCAGTTTCTGCCTACAACAATCATTAGAACTTCCAGTCTTCTTTCCGAAATATTCTAACAAAGCGGAGTTCATATTCCACACATTAGATGTCCACAGACAGTTGCGTTTTTATTTAGATAGGACCAAACAAACAAGGAAAACAGATCAATTGTTTGTATCCTTTGCAGACAATAAATTGGGCAAAGCTGTCACAAAGGTCACTATTGCCAAATGGATCAGGGAATGTATTACTCAAGCTTATTCTTATTGTAACAGAGAGCTTACCACATCTGTCAAAGCTCATTCTACAAGGGCTATGGCTACTTCGATAGCATTTCATTCTAAGCTTGCCATTAGTGACATTTGTGCTGCAGCTACATGGTCTTCCCCGCACACTTTTATTTCCCATTACAAATTGGATGTGGCATCTAGAGGACGAGCTTAATTTGGTTCCACAGTGCTCAGGAGTGTTTTCCAATGAGCCACCCAGGATTTAGGTGCTAGGGACACTGTCCCATCAGTACAGAATGTAGGCGAGATAGGATCACATAACATCTTTTAGTTGTGTATTTACCATAACTTTAGATGTTTGGGATCCATCTCACTACATTCTAATAACCCACCCTCCTTCCCCCTTCCTTGGAGGTCAGAGGATATCAGAAGGTCCGAATCCTGTTTCATCTTGAAACATCTAACAAGGTTATATAAACAAGTTGTGCTTGTGTGCATGAATGCGGACAAACAAGATCTGGGGGATTAGTGGTGGTGCATCCTGGGATAAGAAATAGCTCAGCCAATAAGAGGCCTCGCTCTATAGCATAGCGTGCAGAGTCGGAGCCGAGGGATCGGCTCCGGCTCCGAACCCATCAGTACAGAATGTAGGAGAGATGGATCCCAAACATCTAAAGTTATGGTAAGTACATAACTAAAAGTTATGCGTCTTTGTCTCTTCCCACATGGTACTGTTTGTAGGTTGCAGTCTGGATACCGCCATGCAAAAGGCAATGTCTGATCTGTATAAACTGTAGTTATGCGTTTTGTGTTTTTAAAAGATTTGTAAAATTGTTAATGTTTTCTAGTACTTTAGAGCTTTTTCTCTCTGGGCCTGCACTGAAAATGTGCTGCTTCCCATTAGGACTTTTTTGTGGTAATCCAATGTCTGTAAATGGAGATTTGTTGAGGTTTAACCCTCCAAGCATCTTGCATTCCATCAGAGCAAAATGTGGCAAACGAGCTGAGCAAGATGAAAATGGACATTCATAAATAGAAGCTAAATTAGGGGGGTCTTCCAGGAATTTATCAAGATGTGGGGAACTCCTTCAGGAATTCTTCCAGCCAAGAGGAACACTCCTAGATCGGATTGCCTCCTTTCAAAATGGACAACTGAAAAAATTGTGCTCCAGGATTTCTTGCAGACAGTCTTGGAAAGTATTCCCATAGATATAACTCTTGCTGTATACAATGCCATCCTTTCCACTGATGCCCAGGATCCTTCTGAAGGAGATCCAAAAAATCATGGCGTCTCCTGTTCCAGGCAAAACTGATGTGTTCTACTTATTGAATTGGCCAAGGGTAGTTGCCACAAACTTGGGCATTATGTGGATCTATTTGCACAAGGCATTGGGTTTCATTGCATCCTAACATCAAAATATTGTCCAGATGATTCGGTATTGATGCTTTTTAACAACTACTTATGTCCTCAGGAAAAAGGAGACAAACCTACAACTAGGAAGTCTTGTATTTATAGATGGGATGTATTAAGTTGGCGATGTATTAAGAACCAGAGACCATTTGAAAGATGTTTGTGTTTCACTGTTGCAGTCATTACTCTTGGGTTATCCTGCTGGCAGGCTACCCTCCCAGTCGGCCAGAATTCCAAAGTCTAGGTCTGGTGTCTGTTGCTTGTTCCCTGACGTCAGTGCACCAGGCGTATAAAAGATGCAGTAGACGCCATTTTCTTCAGTCTTGCTGCATGGTGCCTGAAGCAAAAGAAGTTAAAGAAGTTGGCAAGTGCCGATCGGCCGACTCCTGAGATTTTCACATCTGAATTTCAGAACTGAAGTCTTCATTAAAGCCAAGTACCCCATTAGGGGAACTTTTTTTTTTTTTTTTTTCTTGCTCCAGACAGATGTCAGAAAAAGTTAACGATTGTATTTCTTGTGGAAAGCAAATGCCTCAAGGATTTTCACTCTTACTCTATTCCTTGCCAGGCCCCTCATCACAACATTGCTAGTTGTTGGTTTTGTGCTAGATTTAATCAACGCATTATCAAGCGTCTGTTCAATTTTGCATTTCATTACTTTGGCCGAAGATTTAATTACATAATGCCAGCGGAGCAGCCGACATCCGGAGTTAACAAAAAAAACCCAAGGACAAGGATAGGCATCCGAGGTCCAAAACAGACTAAGCTTCTACTAGGCCAGTCGCCGGTTCTCAGTGAGGTGCTTTCGCAGCCCCTGGTGCCCGCTTCCTCAGCCACAGGCCGCTACCGACCTCCCACATGGAGCAGACTGGGCCTCTGGATACTCAAGGTATTGGACACTGAAATCACTCCCTCAGATGGGTCCGGAGCCGCTGAGCAGGCATTGGCTTCTGAGGGTGGCTTCAGACCAACACAACTATATATTAAGCCATCTTCAGCTTCAAAGACTAAAGCGGCTCTAAAGACAAAGAAACAAGTCTAGCATTCTCCTACTCAGACTTCCATGCTTAAACAGATGCTCAAAATGGCCGAAGACCTAATCACTTTGATCAGGGGCTCCCATCCCCCTCCTGATAAGAGGCCTAGGCAAGAGAGAGTATGGTTCTTCTGATCAGGTATCTATGTCCTCTGATTCCTCTTCTGAACAGGATTACTCCATGCTACCCTATGAGGATTCTGATGCTGAAGAATCCATTCCTTCAGCCTCTCCTCCTGAGGATTATTCTTTTGGGGAAACGCTGCATACTATGAGAGAGCATTTCCACTGGGAGAGCCAAGATTATTCTGAATCTAAGAAAAGGCTCACTTTCTTCTTCCTCAGCACAGACCCCTTGCTATTCCGCCTGTTCTAGACATTGTGGATGATGTAGTTTCAGAGTCCGGTCTGTCCCCTGACTCTTTACCCCCCCCTGCACCTGCTAAGCCAGACAGCTACTACAGGGTCCCGGATTCTCATAAATTCCTATATAAAAACCCCGCTGCTGACCCAGAAACTATCTCTGGGTCCCAAGGGGGTTAAAGCTTCCACTGCAAAAAACCCTGTCCCCTCTGACAGGGATTCTAGGGCTCTAGACAGATGAGGGGAAGAAGTTTACACTTCTGCTACCCTGGCTGTAAGGGCTTTAAATTCAGTTTCATATGCTTAAATATCAGCAATATTTAATGTCACTACTTAAGCAGAAAATGTTGACAAATGCTGAATGTTCAGAGAACAATGAGTTGCAGGATGTATTGCATGCAACTGAACAAGTGGGAAAGCATACTTTGCCATGTGGTTGATTCACTGGAGGCCTCTTGCAGGGCTGCTGTTACAGGTTCTGTTATTAGAAGGCATGCTTGGTTTAAAGGAACAGAATCTGCCTGATCATGTTGAAGCAAAATTATTAGATGCAGCATTACAGCATGATACTTGTTTGGTACTAAAGCAGAAGAGGTGTTGAAAAAAATGGAGGATAAAGCAAAATCCATGCAGACAGTCCAAGGATTTCTTACAGGTACAGCCACCCAGGTTTAGCAGGAACTGGCTTTCTAAAAATTGGTTCTTTCCAGTCTCAGACCGCAGAGAGGCAGATACAGGCGTCCCAGAGGCAGATCTCAGTCCCAAAGCTCATGCAGACCTAAACAATGCGGTACTCCTACCTCCAAAAGCGGAGAAGACAAATCACACCCTCACAGGAAACTGTCCCAATGACTTTCCTCTACCAGTTCCAAGCAGTTTTCTTTTGACAGCCCCCTTAGGGGGGGAAACTAGCACATGTTAAGTTGTCAATCTCGCCTTCATTCTTCCTGGATGGGTTCGGAGCCGATCCTCTGCTCCGACTCTGCCACTCTAAAAGCTCGAGCTAGTTCCACCGGCTCGAGGCTCCCCTATATCCCATAATGCTAGGCGGTAACTGCTCAGATCTCGTTTGCTGCTACAGCGATCGAGGTGCGTTCTTACCGGCTCAGGTTAGTTTTGGTATAGAAACTAGTTTTCTGCCTTTTTCCTCTTATTTTAAGTTAGTTTTCTTATATAGAGTTATTGTAAAGTAGTCTATCCATTCCCTGTTAATTTCCACCCCCTTTCTCCAAAAAACTATAGAAATTTTCCCTCTGGCCTTAGGCCCAGTCCCTCCCTTCCTAGTAGCGAGTGACTGTTTTGTAGGGATTTTATTAATAATTATTTTTAAATTAATTTAAGTTTAATTATATTTTAAGTGTAATCGGTGTGTGGTGTTACACTTTCCCCTTAGATATGTCTAAGGAATCAAAGGTCTCAGGCTTTAAGAAGTGTGACTCGTGCTGTCAGAAGATGTCTCTGACAGACGGTCACACTTCTTGTGTGTACTGCCTGGGACCTTTGCACCTGCAGGACTCGTGTACTGTTTGCCATGGCTTCAGCCCTAGAGTCCTGCAGGAGCGAAAAAATAAACTCATTTTAAGGGGTTTATTGAAGCCTGAGGGTCCCTCGACTCAATCATCGGGGAAACCCTCGAAGCCTTCCAGACCTTCAGCTCCAGCCTCTGAGCAGTCTTCTGGAGGTCCTAAGGCTATTCGAACATCGGCTCCGGCCGGAGCCGATGAATCTCGAATAAAAGCCCCTACAGGCTCCTCTGCTCCGGCTGGAGCCGAGGAAGACATAGCTGAGTTGGCTCCGATCAAGTTGTCTGAACCGGCATCTAGAAAACGGTCCCATTCTCCATCTATCGGCTCCATTCATTTGGCTCCAGCATCTCCTTTGCTGTCTGAACGGAGCCATAGATCCCACTCCTCTAGATCTTCCAGGTTATCGGACCATGACCTTCAGAGAGTAGTGAGTCGACTTCTTAAGTCCGAGGCACTAGCCCAGATGCTTCAAAGTCAGACTCACAGTCGAATGATTCCCATCACTCAAAATGTTCCTTCTCTGACTCTTGAGTTCGGAGCCGGGGCGGCTCTGACCCGAGACTGTTGTGGCGTCGGAACAGATACCTTTGTCTTCGGTTCCATCATCTGCTCCGATGTCTTCTTGGAAGAATCTCGGCGCCGGACTTCCCTCGTCGGCTCAGAGGGGGCGAGTGGCATCGGACCCTTGTCTGACCCCGCTCTCCCTCTCTGTGCTTCGGCGCTGGTGAGTTCGGCTCAGACATCGGCCTCGGAGCAGTCACTGTCGATGCCGGGGGAGGTTTTCAGTTTTTCGGAACAGAGACCTCCGGCTCTGCCTGACAGGGGTGCCTTCGAGGTCATGAGGAGCGTGTTAGAACCAAGTTCAACTCCACAGTCGGCTCCTTCTGCCCTTCCCCCCATGGTGCCTCCGGTGATTTCTACTCGCTCTCTCATCCCCGACCGTAGAGAGCCAGCTCCTCAAGTTTCCCCAGTGGGGATCTCCTCCTCTTCCGAGGCCTCTCCTGATCCTGTAGGAGAGCCCCCTAGGAAGAGGCAGTGCAAGAGGAAGCACATAGACTCCCCTGAGTCTGTCACCTCTGACACTGATTTAGAGGATTCTGAAGGTTCCCCTCGTTCCCCCTCTGAAGATGTCTCCTTTGTAGACATCCTTGAAATCTTAAAACTGAAGGGTTGAGGGCTGGCCAATTCCCCCTTTGAGGATGAATCGGTGTATCTTGAGGCATTTGGCTCTCGTCCTTCCACCTCCTGGGTGCCCCTCCCTTTGACCCCCTCATGCAAGTGGTGGCAAAGAAGGCTTGGGCGGCTCCTGATTCAGTGGAACCCACCCCCAGGAGACCATCAAAATTCATAACAGCCCCCAAGGACAACATTTTTGACCAAAGGCGTCTCTGTTGATGCTATGGTGGTGGCTGCGGCCATCAAGAAGGAGTTAGCTGATCCTTCGGTGCCTGTTCATCCTCCTAACAAAGAGTCTAGGTCGATGGACAGGTACGGGAAGCGGATGTTCTCGTCAGTGACCTTTACTATGAGATCGCTGAATTACCTGTGTCATTTCACTCTTCTTCAGAGGGATTTGCTCAAGGAAGCGAGTGAAATGTTGAAGGACCCAACAGCTGCGGGTTTTCAGGATAGGATGAACTCAGCTGGCAACCCTTAATTCTATAACCAACTCCTCCATGCGCCTCCTTTCATATGCGGCGGATGGAGCAAGTAGAGCGGCAGGTACAGGTGTAGCCTTGCGTAGGCATGCCTGGATGCGGCTGTGTAACTTTGCGGACCCTTTCAAGGCGTCCTTCACTAACTAATTCTCCCTTTGATGGATCATCCCTCTGGTCCTCAAGTGAAGGAAACCCTGACTAGGTGTGAGACTGGCAAAACTCTCTCTGCCGTCTGAGTCCGTTTTTCTACTCCTAGACCTTACCCCAAAGGTCAGAAGGGGGGAAAGATGTGGTTCCGCAAACAGTCTCAAGGAGATTTGCCTGATGCAGAGTCTATTCCCCTCTAGAGGCAGAGGGGGGAACAATAATGGTAGACGCCGTCCTAGAGGCAGAGGAGGCCCGCAGAATCAGGGCTGTCGAGAATCCTTTTCCGACAAGCCCTTTCAGCATCCCTGAGGTGTTGCCCGACTGTCCACCTTCGGAGGCAGTCGGGGGAAGGTTGTCACTGTACCCAGAAGCCTGGCTATCCCTAACTCAAGACAAGTGGGTACAGTCTATCATTTCCGAAGGCTACAGAATCCTTTTCCTTTTCGTTCCAAAGCAATCCAAAAAATCCCTTCCAGACGTTCCACCCAGTCAAAGGGAACAAGCAGTTTTAGAAATTTCAAAGCTGCTCGCAAAAAGAGTCATTCAACCAGTTCCAGCAGACCAAACAGGATCCGGAATCTACTCCAAATTCTTTTTGGTTCCAAAGAAAACAGGGGACTGGAGACCCATTCTGGATCTCAGCAACTTGAACAACTTTGTCAAGAAAACAAAGTTCCGGATGGTCACGCTGCAGTCCATTCTACCCCTTTTGGGGCGAGACAACTGGATGTGCTTGATAGTACGCGTCCTGGAGATCTATCACATCAGAATGAGTCGACGCTCCAGGAGGTTTCTCCGCTTCAGGCTGGGAACCAGTCATTTTCAATTCAGAGCCCTGCCCTTTGGTCTCACTACAGCCCCCCGAGTGTTTACCAAATGCATGGCAGTGGTAGCCTCTCATCTGAGACGACAAGGATTCCAGGTGTTTCCTTATTTAGAAGACTGGCTCCTTACAGCCCCCACCAAGCATCTTTTACTTCTCGCCAGAGACTACACCTTTCACACGTCAGGCACTAGGCATTTCAATAAACTACGAAAAGTCTGTCTTGTCGCCTTGTCATGTTATTACCTTCATAGGCGCAAATCTAGACACAATGTCAGCCAGACTCGCAGAGCAGAGAATAGCAGACGTACACAGGCAGGTCTCTCTTGTCTTGCAGAGCAACAAAGTCAAAGCCAGACTAATCCTGAAAGTCTTAGGAATTATAGCGGCGGCCATCCCCCTTCTACCATTAGCTCGCTTCCATATGAGAATTTTACAATGGATGCTTTTCACACAATGGTCTTCCAATGTCCCATCCTATTCGGATAACTCAGTCGTGCAAGAATCACCTATCTTGGTGGATCACATCTCCCCAGCTCCTCCCAGGGAGACCTTTCGTCCCTCCCCCTCCGGTTGCTACAGTGACAACGGACACCTCCGGGGGCATTACCAGGGCAAGACAGTCCAGGGCATGTGGCAACCATTCGAGTGCCACTTGCACATAAACGTCCTAGAGATGAGAGCAGTGCTTCTAGCGTTGCAAGCTTTACAAGACTCTCTTCCCAAGGGAACTATAGCAATTCAGACAGACATGTCTGTAGTGTGGTACATCAACAAACAAGGCGGAACCAGATCTTACCCCCTATGTCGAGAGGCTCTCGGACTGTGGCAATGGGCGATTTCTTCTCCGCGATTTCTGTTAGCAACGCACATCCCCGGGAAGTCCAATGTAATTGCAGACAAATTGAGCAGAGCTATTCTCATGCCTCACGAGTGGTCTCTGAAGAATTCAGTGTCTGAGAGAGTTTTTCGAAAGTGGGGCCGGCCTTGCTGCGACCTTTTCGCTACTCCCCAAAACAGCAAGTGAGGCGAATTTTTTTTTTTTTCACCCTCTTTCCCCAACCAGGCCACCCCAGCAGAGACGCTCTAGTGCATGTTTGGCCCCGGGGACTTCTGTATGCTTTTCCTCCCTTTCCACTGATATCTCAGCTGATACAGAAAGCAATCGCTCAGGAAGCTTCCATGATCCTCATTGCCCCTTACTGGCCTCGACAGGTTTGGTTCCCATTTCTCCACCTTTATCTGTTGGAGCAACCTTGGTATCTGGACCCAGTTCCAGACCTCCTTGACCCATCAGTTGGGTCACTTGCACCACTCCCTTCCTTCTCTGAACCTCACAGCGTGGTTCCTCCAATTCCAACTTTAGCCAGGCTTCCTCTGATATCTCACTCGGATATCTTGATGGCCTCTCATAAATCTTCCACTCGGAAGATTTATCATAACAAGTGGAAACGTTTTTCCTATTGGGCGCAGTCAAAGAATATAGATCCTTTCACTGCTTCCATTCAATCAGTTCTAGACTTTACTGCTTCCATTCAATCAGTTCTAGACTTTCTAGCCGAACTTTTCCATTCAGGTTCGTCTCCATCTACCATTTGAGTTCAGTTGGCAGCAATTTCGAACTTTCATGTTGGAGTCTGAGTCCTCCATTATGTCTCACAAACTCTGCAAAGCCTTTTAAAAGGGAGTTTTTCTCCTCAAACCACCCATCAGAGATCCTCCTCCCCAATGGGATCTCAACTTGGTTCTGACATCCTTAATTCTTTCCCCCTTTGAACCTGCGGCTTCATGTTCAATAAAGTTACTTTCTTGGAAAACACTCTTTAGTAGCTATCACTTCAGCTAGAAGAGTCTCTGAACTCCATGCTCTGTGTGGTCTACCCCCTTATCTTGTTTTTCATAAGGATAGGGTGTCCTTGCGTACTAACCCGTCTTTTTTTGCCCAAGGTAGCTTCACTGGCAAATTTGAATCAAACCATTGAGCTTCCTGTTTTCTTCCCAAATTCTAATAGGTCAGAACAAAAATTACACTGTTTAGATGTTCATCGCCAACTTAGGTACTATTTAGACAGGACCAAACAATTCAGGAAATCTGACCAACTGTTTGTTTCTTATGCAGAAGGAAGAATGGGCCTTCCAGTTTCTAAAGTATCTCTCTAGATGGCTTACTTCGTTGATTACCCTAGTGTATGAGATAAGACATCAACAGTTGCCATCCAAACCCAGGGCTTATTCAACTAGAGCTTTAGCTACTTCCATAGCTTTCCAAGATAGGCTGCTTATTGATTCGATTTGTTCTGCAGCTACTTGGGCTTCTCCCCATACCTTCATTTCTCATAAGTTGGACTTGGCCTCTAGAGACAGAGCCAACTTTGGTTCCACTGTACTCAAGAGTCTGTTCCGATAGGCCACCCGGGACAAGGTGCTAGGGACGCGGTCCCATCCAGCAAGAATGAAGGCGAGATTGACAACTTAAATTTAGAAGTTATGTACCTACCATAACGTTCCATGTTAGTTGTCTTCTCGCCGCCTTTCTTGCGTCTCACCCTCCTTCCCCCTATCCAGGACAGACCTAGAGGAGTTTTTTTCCTTGTTCCTTATGGAATTTTCTTGCTGGCCCTAGCTTTCAAACGAGATCTGAGGAGTTACCGCCTAGCATTATGGGATATAGGGGAGCCTCGAGCCAGTGGAACTAGCTCTCGAGCTTTCCGAGTGGCAGAGTCGGAGCAGAGGATCGGCTCCGAACCCATCCAGCAAGAAAGAAGGCGAGAAGAAGACAACTAACGTGGAACGTTATGGTAGGTACATAACTTCTAATTTTTCATCAAATTGGAAAATTGTTACCCAAGACAAATGGGTCATGAACAGTGTCCCAAGGCTACAGGTTCCGTTTTCACACTTTACCAAGGTCAAAGGGCATGCCAGACCTGTCACACAATGGGCAGAGGCACAAAAGCAAATTACAGCCCTCATGGACATGAGGGCCATTCAGCAAGTACCACAACAAGAGCAGGGAAAGGTTTTTACCCCAGACGTTTCCTAGTACCCAGGAAGGACAATACCTGGAGGCCTGTTCTGGACCTGTCTATACTAAAGTTTCTGGAAGTTCCAAAATTCAAGATGTTTACTCTACAGCAGCTACTGCCCATGCTGGCAAGAGGGCTTGGCTCGTAACTTTGGACCTAAAAGAGGCATACCTGCATGTCCCAATCAGACAATCTTGCAGAAGATATCTCAGATTCATAGCTGGCTCAATGCATTACCAATTCTCTGCACTGCCCTGTGGCTTATCTACTGTGCCCAGGGTCTTCACGAAATGCCTGGCAGCAGTAATTGCATTTTGCAGACAAAAAGGAATTCAAATATATCCCTACTTGGACGACTGCCTAATTCAAGCAGAGAACAGACACTCTTCTAAAGCGTCTGGCATTTGTAAAAATATTACTTATCGGCCTAGGGTACACAGTAAACAAAAAATCAAAACTAGTGCCCTCTCAAGAGATAATATTCCTGGGTGCAAGCTTAAACAACTGCCCAGATGGCTTATCTCACGCCAGACAAGCAAAAACAACTGATTACTTCAAGAAATTACCCACTTATCTGAAAGGAAAATCCTGCAGGCCTTGGGTTTCATGGCATCCTGCATTCTAATTCCATATGCCAGACTGCATATGAGGAAACTACAGTGGTATCTGAAAAGTGTTTGGACTCAGCATTGCCACAGCCTGGAGACTGTAATTGCACTTATTCCCTGCCTGCAACAGGAGTTTCGATGGTGGGCAGAAGTCTTGTCACCACAACAAGGGTCTGCCATTCTGTTTACCCACAGCCAGACAGACTCTGACAACGGATGCATCAGATTATGCCTGGGGGGCCCATATGGCAGGAAAATGTATTCAGGGCACATGGCCTACAAACAAGATGCATCTTCACATCAGTCAAAAAGAGATGATAGCTGTTCAAAATGCCCTGACAGCTTTCAAGGATCTGCTTCATCCAGGACAGTTACTGATAAAAGACTGACAACACTACAGTCATGTGGTACATAAACAAGCAGGGAGGTACACATTCCTACCCCCTCTGCAGACCAGCAATGACCTTATGGGATACAGCATTGGCTTTTCAGGTTCACCTACAAGCACAACTCCTGCCAGGAAAAACAAGTACTCTGGCAGACTAAGCGGAAACCTCATGGATCCCCATGAATGGAAACTGGATCCACAAGTCTTCAGCATGATAATAAGGAAATGGGCATGCCCAATCATATCTATTTGCCTCCCCTCAGCTGTCAGTTGCAGAGATTTTGCACAAGGATTTATCACAAGCAAGCATGGAAAGTGGACGCCCTATCATTTGGCTGGAAAAATCCAACAGTATATGCTTTCCCCCCACTGCCTCTCCTTCCCAGAGTACTCCTAAAGGTCAGACAAGAGAAGCCAAAAATTATATTGATTGCACCAGACTGGCCACGCCAGCACTGGTACCCAATCCTAAAGAGCTCGTTTCAAGGTCCAGCATGGATATTGCCTCAAACTTCTCAATTGCTGACGCAACAAAACAATCAGATCCTGCACAGCCAACTCAGGACCTTAAATCTGGCAACATGGCGGATAATGTAGCCATTCAGAACACTCCTCTTTCAAAAGCTGTTATGGATGTTATCTGGGAGGCCCAGTACCAGAAAATCTTATGCAGAAAAATGGAAGAGATTCTGTGCTTGGAACCAGGAACAAGGCATTGACACGTCTGTACCAAATATTCCTCAGATTTTACAATACCTAACTGAGATGCTGAACAAAGGCCTTTCTTTCTCATCAATTAAGATTCATGCCTCTGCCATTTCAGCACATTACAATACGGAACCCACCTATCTTTTCTCATCCTTTAAGGCAGTACCTCAGAGGGGCCAAAAACATTGGGCCTCCAAGGAGAGCATCAATTCCGGCCTGGGACCCCAATTATGTTTTGAAAAACTCACACTGCCTCCTTTCAAGCCAGCATCAGCAGCAGATATAAAATTCTTATCTTGGAAAACAGCTCTGCTCCTAGCAATAACCTCTGCAAGGCGAGTCTGAGTTACAAGCATTCATGGCTGTGGAACCTTTCATCATTTTTCATCCAGACAGGGTTTCTCTGAGGACAAGCCCTTCATTTATGCTTAAGGTGGTGTCCAGTGTGGCCCTCAACCAAACTATTCACTTGCCTACCTTTTACCCAAATCCACAGAACGAGGGTGAGAAAATTCTGCATTCTTTGGACATACACAGGCAGTTGCGCTTCTACTTGGACAGAACTAAAGCTTTCAGACTGAGCAACTTTTAGTGTCCTTTGCAGCATAGGACATCTCAAAACAGACTATTTCTAAATGGATAGGCCATAGGCCATTGCATTAGTTTCTGCTGTTTTCAACATGGCAAATCAGTGCCCAAAGTCATTAGGTCTCATTCCACCAGAGCAGCAGCCACTTAAGCAGCCTTCCTCGGAGTACCAACCAAGGATATCTTAGAGACTGCAACTTGGAATTCCGTGCACACCTTTTACAAAGCACTACCACCTGCCCCTCTACGTCCAGAGCAGGCTTCGCCACTGCAGTTCTGCAGGGCCTCATAGCCTCTCCTAATCCTATTTAGCCCAGCCACCCAACCTCCGCTTTGGGATTCTACCCAAGAGTAATGACTGCAACAGTGAAACACAATGAGCATAGTACAGTTGTGCACCTACCATAAATGTAGATGTTAGTGTATTCACTGTTGCAGTCCAGGTTACCCACCCACCATCCCCCTTCTCTTTGCTGGGACTTATCTGCACTTCTCTAACCTGTACAACCTTTTTGGTGTATTTGCTTGTAGATGAAGGAAATGTTTTTTGTCTTTGCATTTCTTATTGGTATATTTTTCAGCCTACCTGTTTGGGGCACCTGACATCTGGGGCAAGAAAAACTGAAGAAACTGGTGTCTGCTGCATCTTTTATACCCCTGGCGCACTGACGTCGGGGAAGAGGCAGCAGCAACAGATGCCTGACCGAGACTCAGGAATTCTGGCAGACCTGAGGGTAGCCTGCCAGCAGGATAACCCAAGAGTAATGACTGCAACAGTGAATACACTCTAACATCTACATATATGGTAGGTACACAACTGTACTTTTTTGTCCTATGGCCTTTCATATTCTGCTGTCCAGGTTCCTCTCTATTTCAGCATGCTGTCCCATCGATCCTTTCGGTCTTTTTTCAAGCTATTCTTTGAAAGGGGTTTTACATGTATCCACCTAGAAAACTGGTGGCACCTACCTGGGATATTCCTCGTGGAAAAGTTGAGGTAACTAGGTTACTGTTAATGTCCCAGAAGACTGTCTGAGCAATTAGTATCTGAGCTGCAAGCTCTTGTAGTGACTTCACTCTTTGGTATTGCATAAAGACAGTTTCCTTGAACAAATCCTTCTTGTATGCCTAATTTGGGTCTGGAATTTAAGCTAGATCATCCATGTCTTTCCTGAGCCTAAAAACTTGAAGCAAAGAATTGTCCTTACTCTTTTATACATAGACAGCTCCAGTATTGCACCATAATGAAGCCTTTCAGGAAAGAGTTGTGCCTCCTGTGAAGGTAAGAAAAAAAGGGTAACCCATGTTAAAACAGACACTCCCAGATGGTTTTCTCCTTGCTATTTCTTTGTTTGTGTTTCACTGTTGCAGTCATTACACTTGGGTTATCCTGCTGGCAGGCTTACCCACAGTCGGCCTGAATTCCAAAGTCTTGGTATGGCATCTGTTGCTGTCTCCTCTTCCCTGACGTCAGTGCGACAGGGGTATAAAAGATGCAGCCGACACCATTTTCTTCAGTCTTTATTGCTGCGTGGTGCCCGAAACAAAAGCAGTTCGCAAGTGCCGGTCGGCTGACTCCTGAGACTTTCAAAGACTAATTTCAGATCCGAAGTCTTCATTAAAGCTAAGTACCCTGTTGGGGAAACGTTTTTCTTGCTCCAGACCGATGTCAGAAAATGTTTAACAATTTTATTTCTTGTGGGGAAGCAAATACCTCAAGGATTTTCATTCTTGCTGTATTCCTTGCCTAGGCCCTGATCACAATGTTGCTAGCTGTCTGTTTTGCGCTAGATTTAACCAACTCACTAAGCATGTCTACGATTTTGCCTTTCATTACTTTGGCCGAAGATTCAATTACATAATGCCGTCGGAATAGCCGACTGGAGTTTTTACAAAAAGCGCAAGTAAAAAGAAAAGGACAGGCATCCAAGGTCCAAAACAGACGAGGCCACCGCTAAGCCGGTCGCTGGTTCTCAATTAGGTGCTTTCGCAGCCCTTGACACCCACTGCCTCAGAGCCACAGGCCATTGCAGACTCCAACATGGAGCCAACTAGGCCTCTTGATACTAAAGGTATTGGACACAAACTATCCCCTCAGATGGGTCTGGAGCCGCTGAGCAGTCATCTGCTTCTGAGGGTGTTTTCAGACCTACACAGTTATGTTAAGCCAACCACAGCTTCAAAGACTAAAGCAGCTCTAAAAACAAACCAGTACAGCAGTCTCCTGGACAGACTTCCATGCCTAAAAAACAGATGCTCAAAATGGCCGAAGACCTAATTACCTTGATCAGGGGTTCCCATCACCCTCCTAAGAGGCCTAGGCAAGAGACAGAATATGAATCTTCAGGTCAGGTTTCCATTTCCTCTGACTCCTCTGAACAGGAATACTCTCTTCCTCCCTATGTGGATTATGATGCTGAAAAATCTATCCCTTCAGCCTCTCCTCCTGAGGATTATTCTTTAGGGGAAACGCTGCATACCATGAGGGAGCACTTTCACTGGGAGCCAAGACTACTTGGAATCAAAGAAAAGGCTGAGATTTCCTTTTACTACATCAGCACAGGCCTCTTGCTGTTCCCCCTGTGTTAGACATTGTGGGTGATGTCTTTTCAGTCCGGCCTTTCTCCTGACTCTCTACCCCCTGCCTCTGCTAAACCAGAAAGATACTACAGGGTTCCGGATTCACATAAATTTCTTTATAAAAACCCTGCTGCTGACCCAGAAACCATTTCTCAGGGTCCCAAAGGGGTCAAGGCTTCCACTGCAAAAAAATCCTATTCCCTCTGATAGGGATTCAAGGGCACTAGACAGATGGGGGAAAAAGGTTTACACTTCTGCTACTGTGCCTGTGAGGGCATTAAAATGTCAATTTCATGTGTTTAAATATCAGCAATACTTAATGTCACTACTTAAACAGAAAATGTTGACTAATTCTGATTGTGCAGAAAATAAGGAAATGCAGGATTTATTGCATGCAACTGAAGTGGGAAAAGCATACATTGCAATGCGGTTTTGATTCTCTGGAGGCCTCTTGCAAGGATGCAGTTATGGGTTCTGTTATTAGGAGGCATGCTTGGTTAAAAGAACAGAATCTGCCTGATTATTAGATGCTCCATTACAGCATGATACTTTATTTGGTGTTAAAGCAGAGGAGGTGTTAAAGAAAATGGAGGACAAAGCGAAACCTATGCAAACAGTAAAGGATTTCTTGCAGGTACAGCCACCCAGATTTAGCAGGAAATGGCCTACAAAGAATTGGTCCTTTCCAATCTCAGGCCACAAAGAGGCAGGTACAGACGCCCCAGAGGCAGATCCCAGCCCCAGGGCTCATACAGGCCTAAACAGTGGGGCGCTTTTACCTCCAAAAGTGGAGAAGACAAATCACAGCCATACAGGAAACAGTCCCAATGACTTTCCTCTGCCAGCACCAAGCACTTATTCTTTGGCAGCCCCCTTGGGGGGGAAAACTAGCACTTTTTTCTCAGAATTGGCACAGGATCACCCAGGACAAATGGGTCTTGAATATAGTGTCCCAGGGCTACAGGTTCCACTTTCACACCCTGCCAAGGGCAAATGGTATGCCAGACCTGCCACACAATCAATGGGCAGAGGCGCAAATTCAAGTTTCATCCCACATGGACATGAGGGCCATTCAGCAAGTACCACAGCAAGAGCAGGGACAAGGATTTTACTCCAGACTTTTTTCTTGGTACCCAGAAAGGACAAAGCCTTGAAACAAATACTGGACCTGTCTATTCTAAATACTTTTCTGGACGTTCCAAACTTCAAAATATTGACTCTGCAGCAGCTTCTGCCCATGCTGGGCAAGAAGGCTTGGCTTGTAACTTTGGACCTAAAAGGCATACCTACATGTACCAATCGGACAGTCTTGCAGAAGATACCTCAGATTCATAGCTGGCTCAATGCACTACCAGTTCTCTGCACTGCCCTTTGGCTTATCTACTGCTCCCAGGGTATTCACGAAATGCCTGGCACCAGTAATTGCATTTTGCAGGCAAAGAGGAATTCAAATGTATCCTTATTTGGACGACTGCCTTATTCAAACAGAGACCAAGGACATTTTACTAAAACGTCTGGCGTTTGTAAAAAGATTATTAATTTGCCTAGGGTACACAGTAAAGAAAAATAAATCAAAACTAGTACTCTCTCAAGAGATAATATTCCTGGGTGCAAGCTTAAATAAAATTGCCCAGATGGCTTATCTCATGCAGGACAAACAAGACAACTGACTAATTTCAAAATGTTGGCAACAAAGACCCAGTTATCTGCAAGAAAAATTCTGCAGGCTTTGGGCTTCATGGCATCCTGCATTCTACTAATTCTATATGCCAGACTGCATATGAGGAAACTACAATGGTATCTAAAAAGTGTTTGGACTCTAACATTGCCACAGCCTGGAAACATTAGATCTGAAGTAGATAACTTCATTTGTGCAGCAGCCTATGGGAATCTGATCCGAGCCGGCAGTTTTCAACAGCCTTAGATCTGAGCTCCAAGCTCCTCCCCCTACCCGTAATCCCCTGCCAACTGTGACTGACCTCAGATCTAGTTTGCCACGGTTTACTTCAGCAGCTTGATCCAGAGTTCCAGGTGTTTCGTCCACTTTGTGAGAAAAATTTAACTTTTCTGACCCTTTTCTTTAACTCTTGGTGTGGGTGTGTTTTCAGGTCCCTTTATCTTAAAAACTTTGGTTTAATTTGTTCCATATCTAACCTCCCCCTTCCTTCGTGGTTCCATCAGGGTTTTGTGTGTGTTTGGGGCCTAGTGTGTGTGGTTTTTACCTTCTAGTATGCCTGAGGCCCCAAAGTTGGTGTTTTCTAAGTGCACAGAGTGTGGCCATAAGCTGTCCCCAGCGGATGGCCACACTCTGTGTGTGTGTGTGTGTGTGTGTGTGTGTGTGTGTGT
The DNA here is from genome assembly GCF_019279795.1 of Protopterus annectens. Lineage (NCBI taxonomy): Eukaryota > Metazoa > Chordata > Ceratodontiformes > Protopteridae > Protopterus > Protopterus annectens. The sequence goes on from NC_056743.1 coordinate 973,357,692, forward strand.
GTGTGTGTGTGTGTGTGTGTGTGTGTGTGTGTGTGTGTGTGTGTGTGTGTGTGTGTGTGTGTGTGTGTTGTGCCTTGGGGTTGAGCACCTGTCCTCTGGTTGTACAGTCTGTGCAGCGTTCAACCCCAGGGCACTCGAGGACCAGAGGTCTAAGCTGATTCTGGCGGGTCTTCTGCCCCCGGACTCTGCTTCTACCTCCGGTCCTCCCGTGGCTCCCGCTGCAGCGGCTGCCACTCCTGCTTCCCTCCCCCCGGCTGGGACTCAACCTCCCGCCTTAGGCCCAGAGGAGAGGGAGGCTAGGAAAGAAAGGAGGAAGTAAAAGCACCGCAAGCGGTGGGCCGAGGCCTCTGCTTTGGCCCCCCAGCTAAGCGGTGGTCTCCCTCCAGGACTTCTGGGTCTCCTTCTCGGATCCGGTCCCGTTGCTTTTCACCAGGTCCTGAGGAGGAGACACTTTCTCTGTCGGTCATCGAGGCGACACTCCCGCCCTGCCTCTGTGGCCTCGTCGAGATCTACCCGAAGTCTCACTGATGCAGATTTGGACCAGATGATTCCTCCAGGCCCAACTGCAGATGGGAGTGCTCCTGCCCCCCCACCCCTCCGGGGGGGAGCTCTACCCCCTTCTTTGCCCCAATAGCTCCTTCTCCTTCCCTGGGTTTGGAGTCTTCAGAGCCGGGCAGCCTTGGAGCCGGGGGTGTCGGCGCTGACACTTCCCTCAAGTCTGGTCCATTTTCTTTGGATCCGAGCTCTCTGAGCAGAGGGCTGAGCTTCGGATCCAGCGGTATCTGTATGTCTTTGGCTCCGTCCAGGTCGGAGCATGCTGGTCTGTCGGATCAGATTGCTTCGGTGCTGGCTGCGATCCGTCCGAATCAGAGCGAGGGTCTGCTTTCGAATCCCAGGGAGCAGCTCTCCCTCGGCATTCGACGTGGTGGAGAGGGCCCTGTCGAGAGATTCCAGGCCCCTGGCCCTTGCCACGGCTCCACCCTGCACTCCTCTGTTGGGTCAGACTTCCATCACCCGGCCCCAGGGACAGCCTGCTTTGTCCCAGGTAGTTCCATTGGAACAAGACGTTGCTGGTGAGACCTCGGACAGCCCGCCTCCCCCCCGAGGAGGTTCCTCACAAGCGAAGGTGCAAGAGGAGGCACCTGGACTCCCCCAAGTCCTTGACTGAGGACACTGATTTGGAGGAAGGGGAAGGCTCCCCAAGATCACCCCCCGAAGATGTCTCATTTGGTGACATCATGGAGATGCTCAGAATAAGGAGGGGGTGGTCTGCCCCAAAGCCTACCTCGGACAAATCCGTGTTCCTGGAGGTGTTTGAAGCAGGCCCGTCTACCTCTTGGGTGTACCCTCCAGCCGTCCCCCTGGTAGACATGATTACTACCAGGGCGTGGAAGGAGCCGGACATTGTGGAACCAGTCCCCAAGCGCCCGGACAAGATTCTTAGCCCATCCTCTGACCAAGTCCCACTGGAGTAAGGGTACCCCTGTAGATGCCATGTTGGTGGCGGTGGCCACCAAGAGGGAACTTGCTCAGGAGAGTCCCTCTGTTCATTTCCCGAGCAAGGAGTCTGTCGATGGACCGCCTAGGGAAGCTGGTGTTCGGCTACCTTCTCTCTGGGGTCGCTGAACTACATGGCATATGTGCTCCGACTGCAGCGGGACCTTATCGAGTACGCTGCGTCGCCCCCCTGAGTCCATGTCGGCAGAGGACAAACAATTGCACTCCATCCGGATGGCCACTCTACAATCCATATCTAACACCTCTATGCAGCTACTGTCTCATGCCACGGAAGGAGCCGCTAGAGCCAGCGGAGCGGGCCTCGTCATGAGACGTCAGGCCTGGCTCTGGCACTGATTTCGCGGAACCCTTTAAGGCATCTTTCTCTAATGCCCCTTTTTGATTCTGCCCTCTTCGGCAAAATCGTGCGAGAGACTTTGGTCCAGAGCGAAAAGGACGGGAAGATGTCTGCCGTCGGGAGTCCGCTTCTCTGCTCCCCAGAGGTCCTTCTCTAAGAACCAAAAGGGGCAGAAGATGTGGTTCCGGAAGTCGCAACAGTCCGTCCCACTCTGGACTCCCAGCCCTTCCGCAGCAGAGGGCAGGGTGGATGCCGCTGCAGAGGGCAGGGTGGATGCAGCTCTAGAGGCAGAGGGGGCCCGTGAAACTTTGGATCCAGAGAACCCTTTTCGGACCAACCCACGCAACACCCCTGAGGGGTTGCCAGACTGCTCCACTCTGGAGGCAGTTGGGGAGGTGTTTATCGAAGCACCCAGCAGCTTGGGAGACTATCACGAAAGACCGCTGGGTGCTACGCATCATATCCAGAAGATATTGGATCCCCTTTTCTCATTACCCACGCAGCCCCAGATACCTCCCCGATGTCCCACCCGATTAGAGGGAGGCCGCAGCAATGGAAATCCAACATTTGCTGGAAAAAGAGCCATCCAATACGTCCCCTCAGACCAGTGCGGGTCCGGGTTTTACTCCAGGTTCTTCTTGGTGCCAAAAAAGGCTGGGGACTTGAGACCAATCCTCGACCTCTCTTCCCTGAATCTGTCAGTAACCAAAGAGAAGTTCCGCATGGTCACTCTTCAGTCCATTCTCCCCCTTTTGCGGGAGAACGATTGGATGTGCTCTCTAGACCTCAAGGACGCATACTACCACATTCTGTTGGACAGGCAATCCAGGAGGTTCCAATCCAGGAGGTTCCTCCGCTTCCGGCTTGGAGCCAGTCATTTCCAATTCAGGGTCCTCCCCTTTGGTCTCACCACAGCCCCCAGGGTGTTCGCCAAAGTGTTAGCAATGATGGCGGCCCACCTGAGGCTCCAGGGAATTCAGGTCTACCTGGACGACTGGCTCCTGACCACCCCAACAAGGAATCTACTCTGTGCAGCCAGAAACTACTTTCTTCGTCTAGCTCCCCAGGTGGGGATCACAATCAGCATAAAGAAGTAGTCTCTTATGACTCAAACCATAGACTTCATAGGGGCCAGATTGGACACAAACTCCTAGCTTTCTTGACCACAGACCGGTTGCTAACCCTGAGGCTACACGTGCAGGCCATTCTGCAATCTCCAGCTCCCCTGGCGGAGTTGGTCCTGAGGGCTCTTGGCTCGATGGCAGAAGCAGTCAACCTATTGCCAATGGCACGTTTGAACATGAGGGTCTTACATTGGACCCTTCAGGTCCAGTGGTCCTTTCTTCACTATCCTCTGAGCCATCCCGTTCCCCTCAGCAGGGCTTGCAAGAGGGCCCTCCTGTGGTAGCTCCAATCTCCAGACCTCCAGCAAGGAGTCCCTTTTTCTATGATCCCTCCACTAGCCACGGTGACAACTGACGCCTCCCACCTCAGGTGGGGGGGGGCATTGTTCGGGCAGGACAGTCCAAGGCACGTGGGACCTCACGGAGACCTCACTGCATATCAACGTCCTAGAGAGGAGGGCAGTGCTGTTAGCGTTGCAAGCACTTCAGGACCTTCTTCCTGTAGGAACGATTGCGATTCATACTGACAATGTCTGTTGTCTGGTACATCAACAAACAGGGGGGGACCAGGTCTTACCCACTCTGTCGAGAGGCCATGAGGGTGTGGGAATGGGCAATCTCCACCAACCCCTTTCTCATAGCAACGCACATTCCGGGACGGTCCAACATCCTAGCAGACTGTCGCACCATCCTGTTACCATACGAGTGGTCTCTGAATCCCAAGATAGTGAATCAGATTTTCGCCAAATGGGGTCAACCCTGTTGCGATCTCTTTGCCTCTCCCTTGAACACAATGTTACAACTACTTGGCTCTCATTTCCCCCTCCGGGGTACCCCCTAGAGACGCTCTGGTGCATGCTTGGCCTCCCAGTCTTCTTTATGCTTACCCTCCTCTTCCTCTGATGCTTAAGTTTCTTCAGAAAGCCAGTCGGTTGGGGAGCAGGATTATCCTCATTGCCCCATTTTGGCCTCGTCAAACCTGGTATCCTTAATTTTGGTCTCATCTGGTGAATCCTCCTTGGATTCTAGATCCCCGTCCGGATCTAATATCCCACCCCCTAGATCTCCCAGTCCCGAACCTGGACAACCTCAAGCTCACAGCTTGGCTGCTCCAGTTCCATAGCTAGGACTCCCGGTATCTCTTCCCCAGTTAAAACTATTCTAGTAGCAGCGCACAAGCCGCCTTCTAGAAAGATCTATAGCAGCAAATGGAAACGTTTCTCCATTTGGGCGGCACACAAAAATTTGGATCCTTTTACAGCTCCTTTGCCCGCTGTGTTAGACTTTCTGTCAGGACTGTTTCATCAGGGGGCTAGCTCCTCCACAGTCAAAGTTCAACTAGCAGCTATCTCATTATCACGTGGGAAATGAACTGGGCCATTTGATCACCACGAAATTGTGTAAGACCTTTTTGAAGAGCACCTTTCTGCTCAGACCTCCAGTGAAGGATGTAGTCCCTCCTTGGGATTTAATGCTGGTGCTGCAGGCCTTGACAGCTCCCCCGTTTTGAGCCTGCAACTTCAGTAGATCTTAAATTCTTGTCATGGAAAACTGCCCTTCTTGTCGCTATCACCTCTGCTCGAAGGGTCTCTGAACTACAGGCCCTCTGTGTAAAACCCCCATACTTGACCTTTCACAAGGATAGTTTACCTCCGGACCAATCCCTCTTTTCTTCCCAAGGTTGCCTCTTGAGTCTAATATTAATCAGTCCATCAACCTCCCGGTATTTTTTCCTAATTACCATAACAAAGGGGAATACAAATTACACTCATTGGATGTGCATAGACAACTTCGCTTCTACATCCATAGGACATCTGGTCATAGGAAATCCAACCAGTTGTTCGTCTCCTTTGCCAAATTTAACTTTGGTAAATCTGTGTCTAAAGTCACACTGTCTAGATGGATTTCACAGTGTATCCTTTTAGCATATGAAAGTTGGGGCAGGCCCGCACCTCAGGGAGTCCATGCCCACTCTATCTATGTCTACCTCTGAGGCTTTTGGAGCTAGAGTTTCTTTGGATGATATTTGCTTGGCAGTCACTTGGGCCTCATCTCATACCTTTATCCATCACTATAAATTGGACATCATCTCTAGAGGGAGAGCATCCTTTGGCTCTGCAGTGCTCCGGAACATCCTTCCATGAAGGCCGCCCAAGATTCAGGTAGCTGGGGACTGTCCCATAGGTTGCTGCACAAATTAACTACTTCAGATTAAGAAGTTGTGTACTCACCATAACGTTCCATCTGAGTAGGTAAACTTCATTTGTCAGCAACCGTCCCTCCCTCCTGCCCCCTCGCTTGCGAATGTCTTCATACTCAGGTCCATGGGTTTTACCCACTTTATCTTGAATAATAATCTTATAGCAGTTTCTGCTGTTGGGCAAACTTGATCTGAGGTAAGTCAGGGTTGGCAGGGGATTATGGGTAGGGGGAGGAGCTTGGAGTTCGGATTTAAGGCTGAAAACTGCCGGCTCTGATCCGAGGTGTGATCGATTCCCATAGGTTGCTGACAAATGAACTTTACCTACTCAGATGGAACGTTATGGTGAGTACATAACTTCTTATTACCCCCCTTCCTTGCCTGCACAGGAGTTTTGATAGTGGGCACAGGCCTGTCACCGCAACAAGGGACAGCCAACCCACAGCCAGGCAGTCAATAACAGATGCATCAGATTATGGCTGGGGAGCCCACATGGCAGGAAAATGTATTCAGGGCACATGGCCCACAAGCCAAAGGCATCTTCATATCGATCAAAAAGATGCTAGCTGCTCAGAATGCCCTGACAGCTTTCAAGGATCTACTTCATCCAGAACAACAACTGATAAGGACGGACAGTACTACAGTCATGTGATACATAAACAGGGAGGGCACACTCCTACCCCCTCTGCAGACGAGCCATGACTTTGTGAGACAGCATTGACTTATCAAGTACACCTGCAAGCACAATTCCTGCCAGGAAAGATAAATATTCTGGCAGACGAACTAAGCAGAAACCTCACGGATCCCCACGAGTGGAAACTGGATCCACAAGTCTTCAGCATGATAACAAAGGAATGGGGATGCCCAGACATCTATTTGCCTCCCCCCACAACTGCCAGCTATAGAGGTTCTGCACAAGGACTTGTCGCAAGCAAGCATGGAAAGTGGATGCTCTCTCATTCAGCTGGGAAAACCTTAACAGTTTATGCCTTTCCTCCTCTGCCTCTCCTCCCCAAGGTACTCCTAAAGGTCAGACGGGAGAAGCCAAAAATGATTCTGATTGCCCCAGACTGGCCCCGCCAGCACTGGTATCCAATCCTAAAGAGCTCGTCTCAAGGTCCAGCCTGGACATTACCTCTTAATTCCTCACTGGCCCAACAAAACAATTGGATCCTGCACAGCCAACTCAGGACCCTAAATCTGGCAGCATGGCAGATAATATAGCCATTCAGAACACACACCTCTCCAAAGCAGTGATGGATGTTATTTTGGAGGCCAGGAGGCCCAGTACCAGAAAATCTTATGCAGAAAAATGGAAGAGATTCTGCGTTGGGAACCACGCACAAGGAATTAACACGGTTGCACCAAATATTCCTCAGATTTTGCAATACCTAACTGAGCTGCTGGACAAAGGCCTATCCTTTTCATCAATTAAAATCCATGCCTCTGCCATTTCAGTTCATTACAATACGGAACAACCTTTTTTTTTTTTTTTTTTTTTTTTTTTTTTTTTTTTTTTTTTGCTCATCCATTGCTAAGGCAGTACCTCAGAGGGACCACAAACTTAAGACCCCCAAGGAGAGCACCAATACCTGCATGGGACCTCAACTGTCTTGGAAAAGCTCACACTGCCGCCGTTTGAGCCAGCCATTACAGCTGAGATAAAGTTTTCATCATGGAAAACTGCTCTGCTCCTAGCAATAACCTCTGTAAGATGAGTTACAGGCATTCATGGCTCTGGAACCTTTTATAATTTTCCATCCAGACAGGGTTTCTCTGAGGATGAACCCGACATTTATGCCTAAAGTAGTGTCTACTGTGGCCCTTAACCAAACCATTAATTTGAGAAAGAATAGATATATATACGCAACAACATGCAATCAGCAAAAAAAATAAAAAAAAGTCATAATAAACGCGTGAGGGCCTGAGAAAGAATCTCAATTACCAAAATCCAACAATGTCGCCAAGAGAGTACCAGCAACAAAAAATGAAGCAGCAGCAGATTAAGTCCATGCTACAACAAAAAAAAATAACAACGATGGTGTAGTAGGAGCGTTCTTTATTATTCACACAACATAGGCTCAGTAAGCGCTTTCCATGCTTGGCTTCCTGAGCAGCATAAAAAAAGATTAAAAAAAGTCCATAAATCCCAAAAAATATAACAACGATGGTGGTAGGAACGTCTTTTTATTCACACAACATAGGGCTCAGTAGCTTTCACCATGCTTGGGCTTCTCAGACTGTAACAAACCATCTAACACCACAGTCATTTAAATACTATTACACAGATTTAAACAATTATTCAATCACCACGTAATGAAATATTTAAAGAGGCCCTGAAGCCTAACACTCTTGCTTAGTTAAAATACATTGCATATGCAGTTTAAAAACTCACAGATATAAAACACTTGTGATTCTAAAACATTCACAAAATAAAATATACTTATACACAAAATACAAAAGAGAAATATACTAGAAAAGTGCAATTATGTATGTACATAGAGGTACATTCATAAAATATGTACATAATCTATTCCTCTGACAAACCTCAACAATAGGAAGATGCATTGATGTCAGCCTCTTTAATCTCCTTTTCTTCAACATGGGATGGATACTGACCTTGTCATTGAGGCCAGGGTAAGATTTGGCTCTACATCGTAGAATCCACCTTAGCTCCATTTCCAGTGTATAATTCTCAACATCCCCTCTAATATTAGTTTGAATATGTTGTATAGCTAGGAACGAATTTATGTTGCTCATTGGTTGACATCTGATGTCTAGCTAATGCATTGTTGGGTCTTTCACTCTCATTTTATAGCAATGCTCCCTGATCCTCTCTGAATTGCCTGTTGGTTTTACCAATGTAAAACGCATTACAGGCGGAACAAGTGCAAGGTAGACTAAATTCTTAGACTTACAATTGGTCCCTGTCATGAAAGTAAATATCTGCCCTGTCATGGGCTGCTGGAAAGTGGTACTATCATTAATAAACCCACATTGATTGGTTTGCCACAGGCGCTGGTATTATACACCAAATGGGAATATCCGGTGCCACTTTTATGGCAGAGAATCTCTTTTAAATTCTTCTTATTTTTGTACATGTACTTTGGTTTCGGTCCAACCAAATCCTTGATCTCATTATCAACACATAATACTGCCCAATGTTTCTCAATAATACCCTTCACATTATAGGCATCTTGAGTATAAAAAATAGGTAAAGTAACACTAGTATTTCTATGCCCATGCATACACACATTTTTTCTAACCTCATTACTAATTTGCCTACCTTTTATCCAAACCCACAGAATTAGTGTGAGAGACTCCTACATTCTTTGGACATACACAGGCAGCTACGCTTCTACTTGGACAGAACTAAAGCTTACAGACAGACTGAGCAGCTCTTAGTGGCATATGCTGCAGGATCACAAGGAAAAGCTATCTCTAAGCAGACTATTTCAAAATGGATAGGTCACTGCATTCGTTTCTGCTAGGCACAACATGGCAAATTGGTGCCGAAGGGCATTAGGCCGCATTCAACCAGAGCAGCAGCTACTTCAGCAGCCTTCCTCTGAGGAGTACCAACCAAAGACATTTTAGAGGCTGCAACTTGGAGTTCAGTGCACACTTTTACCAAGCACTACCACTTACCCCTCTACTGTAAATCCAGAGCAGGCTTTGCCACTGCAGTTCTGCAGGGCCTCATAGCCACTGCTAATTTTATTTAGGCCCAGCCACCCAACCTCAGCTTTTGGGATTCAACCCAAGTGTAATAACTGCAACAGTGAAACACTATGAACATAGTACAGTTGTGTACCTACCATAAATGTAGATGTTGGTGTATTCACTGTTGCAGTCCAGGTTACCCACCCACCATCTTTCTTTCTTTACTGCAACTTATCTGTACTTCTATACAACCTATGTGGTGTATTTGCTTGCAGATGAAGGTAATATATTTTAGTGCATGCTTTTTTATTGGCATAATTTTTAGCCTACCCTGTTGAGGGCACCTAACATCTGGGGCAAGAAAAACCGAAGAAAATGGTGTCTGCTGCATCTTTTTATACCCCTGGCACACTGCCCTCAGGTGAAGAGGCGACAGCAGCCGACGCCGAACCAAGATGGGAGTTCAGGCCGACTGCCAGCAGGATAACCCAAGTGTAATGACTGCAACAGTGAATACACTAACATCTACATTTATGGCGGGTACACAACTGTACTTTCTCACCATCAGATTCTTCAGGCAGGGTTAAGGCTTGGCTCATTTTGCAAGGCCTTTGGCTTCTTTTCCTTTTTGGAAAGGTTTACTTAAGCTTTCTAGAGGCAGCTGCTTGGTCCTTGTGCATACCTTTACAAACTAGATAACTCTTCCAGGTCTAGAACAAGCTTTTTGCTATGACCATTCTGCAGGGACTGATGGGTCCTCATTCTTTTCTCATGCTGTATAAGCTTTGGTATTTTACCCATACAGCTAAGGCTACTGCAGCAGTGAATATAATAGTTTGTAATTGTGGAGCAAGCTTGCCATAGCAGTAATGTTAGCCTATCACTGCTGGAATAGTTAAGGATTTGTGTACCTATTTCTACCTACCTTTGCCTTACCAGGACTGTAGCCCCCGCCATTGACAAAGTTCTGAAGCTTTTGGCACTCAGCCTGCTGCAGTTTGGGTAGGCATTTTCAGAGCACCAATATGTAAATGGTCCTTGGATTGCATGGGTGTGCATGTGTAACCCTATTAATACTTTTCATGCACAATTTTTGGGGTGCACTTGTATGCTTTGGTCATAGAAATGGCATCTTTGTTTATAAAACTGTTGGCAAGATTGAGTTGTGTAGTAGGGCATTTTAGTATGCTGTGGGTCACTATAGTTAACTAACTTTATGCTAAACTCTGTTGCTTACAGCACTGCTGCTGTCTCAAGTACAGTGTGTAGCATGGCATTTGATATAGTAAAGTGAGTACACTGCTGTTTTTATATGAAAAAAACAGTCTGTGCTTAATGCCAATGTAAACGGTGTATAGTAAGTGCATATGGAAAATATATTAGTGGATGTGTGGGGAGTGTTGTGATGCAAGGGAAGTGCTTGTCTTTAAGACTAACTACTTTTTGGTAATGCCTGTAACGTCATTTGTAAAATATTGCATAAACATTTGCAAAAAAAAACTCTAGTCTGAGAATATACAAAGAAAATCAATTTGTAGATTTTCCATTTGAAGTATTGAAGTTGAACATGAGCAGTGTAATTGGGAAAAGCTAGCCAAATCTAACAGTCGAAAGTTTTCCAAAAATGTTCATTGCATATCTTGTATTATTGCTCAGTGGATCATTTGATAACAAATGTAGAATTGCATTTTGTCGTGAAATGTACAGTAGCATTGCAACAATTCAGAAGAGGTGGTGGGGTCTTCTAGATTACAAACTAAACATTATTGTACCTTTAAAAACTTAAGTCCACTAGAAATGTAGTTTGGCAGTGTAGCACAGAGGGCTAGGACAGATTCTCTAAAAATGAGTAGGACTAAAAGCAACTTGAGGACGAAGCATTTAAAGGATTAAAGCACTGAAAACAAAAGTGCCTTCAAGTTAAAGCATTTCAGATCATTAACACATTTATGGAGGCTGCCATGGTGGTACAGAGGTAATGTTACCTCACAGCAAGAGGTTCTCAGTCTGCATGTCCTCCCGTGGTTGGGTAGCACTCAAAGCTGGCACCTTGGCATTTTGTAAAAAAAATCTACTGCCAATCATTAGCGGACCAGAGTTCTGCTGTGGCAACCCCTTACCAGGAAAAAAGCCGAAAGACAAACAACACATTTATGGAGGCTATGTTTAAACTAATTTCAACTTGCATTAAATGTTCAGCTGAAGTACCAGTACAGGGTTAAAATGTTTCAAATGAACACTTGTGCTTTTGGCTTTGTCTCCCATGATGTCCTTCAAGGATGCATCTGCAGTCCTAACATATGGGTTGTCCTGCCTCGGGCAGCCCTTCGGTCGGCCGGATTCCAAAGTCTGGGTCTGGCCTCTGCTGATGTCGCACTTCACCCGACGTCATAGCTGCTGTGAATTGGGTATAAAGGCATCAGCCAACGCCATTTTCCTCAGTCTTTCTTGCCGCGCGGTGCCCGAAGCAGAAGCTGTTCGCAAGTGCCGGTCGGTCAGATCCAGAGATTTCTACTACCGAAGACTTCTAAAAAGCTAAATACCCCGTTGGGGACTCTTTCTTGCCTCAGCCGATGTCAGTAAAAGTAAATAATTGTTTAACTTGTGGGAAACAAATACCTCATAAGGAATGTCCTTCATGGATGCATCTGCAGTCATAACAAATGGGTTGTCCTGTCGTTAGGCAGCCCTTCGGTCGGCCGGATGCCAAAGTCTGGGTCCGGCTTCGGCTGATGTCGCACTTCACCCGACGTCATCTCTGCTGGTCTTCGGGTATAAAGGCATCAGCCGATGCCATTTTCCTCAGTCTTTCTTGCCGCGTGGGGCCCGAAGCAGAAGCTGTTCGCAAGTGCCGGTCGGTCAGATCCAGAGATTACTACTACCGAATACTACTTCGAAGACTTCTAAAAAGCTAAGTACCCCGTTGGGGACTCTTTCTTGCCTCAGCCGATGTCATAAAAAGTCAATAACTGTTTAACTTGTGGGAAACAAATAAAGATTTCCACTCTTATTGCCTGCCTTGCTTAGGCCCAGACCACGACGTAGCAGCCTGTTCGGCCTGTGCTTCCTTCAACCGACGAACGCTTAGACGTCGGTCGGAGTTTGCTGAACAGTTTTTCGGCTCAGATTTTGCGTACATTATGCCGTCGGATCCTCAGACTACCCAAATTGTTAAACGCAAAGAAAAAGACCGACACTCGTGGTCCGCGGTTTCGGCCGAAACCACGGTTAAGCAAGCCGCGAGTGTCTCAGATCCAGAGATTTCTACTACCGAAGACTTCTGAAAAGCTAAATACCCCGTTGGGGACTCTTTTTTTACCTCAGCCGATGTCAGTAAAAGTAAATAATTGTTTAACTTGTGGGAAACAAATACCTCATAAGGATTTCCACTCTTACTGCCTTCCTTGCTTAGGCCCAGACCACGACGTATCAGCTTGTCTAGTCTGTGCTTCCTTCAACCGATGGGCACTTAGACGTCGGTCGGAGTTTGCAGAGGAGTTTTTTGGTCCTGCTTTTGCTTACAAAATGCCATCGGAGACTCCGACTTCACAATTGACTAAAAAGCGTAAGGAAAAGGACCGACACTCGCGGTCCGCGGTTTCGGCCGAAACCACGGTTAAGCCAACCGAGTGTCTCTGTTTCGGCTGAAACAAGAGTCCTCGGTTCTTCCTTCGGCCGAAAGCATACCTCCGACAGCCGAGGCCTCACACAGCATGGCTGAATCTGCTACCGAAATTTCTCCTGCTGTAGCAGGCACCCAGGATTTATCAGATACTATTCCTTTAGACCTATCTACTCCTGCACGTGGAGCTGCTAGGCCCCCTGCATCTATGTCCATCAAGGCTTTTTCTAGGGCTAAAGCAGCTAAATCTTCTAAGGCCTTGCCTGCTAAAACCCCACACAGGCCTACCTCTAGTTCCCAAATGCTCAGCCTCGCTGAGGATCTCATTTCTTTGATCAGGGGATCCCAACCTCACCCAGACAGGGCCTCTCAACCCCCTCCAGAGAAAAGGCCTAGAGCAGAGCCCCCGATCCAGTTTCGACTGACTACTCCTCGGATGAGTCAGAAAATTCAAATCCTCCAGAAGGCCCTTATCCTCCATATGAGGATTCTGATGCAAAAGACTCCATTCCTTCTGCCTCTCCTCCTGAGGAATTTTCTTTTGGGGAAACCTTACATGCTATGAGAGAGCATTTTCAATGGCAGGGCCAGGATTTTTCAGATTCAAGGAAAAGGCTAAGGACCTTTTTACATTTACCACAGCATAGGCCTTTAGCCATTCCTCCAGTACTAACAATTGTGGATGATGCATTTAATGATGCCTGTACTGCTCCTGACTCTCTTCCCCCGGCCCCTGCTAAGCCCGACAGATATTACAGGGTCCCGGACACACTTTCACTTGTATAAGGCTCCTATTGCAGATCCTGAAACCATTTCACAGGGCCCCAAAGCTGTAGCAGCTGCCTCTGCCAAAAACCCCCTCCCCTCTGAAAGAGAATCTAGAGCATTAGAGAGATGGGGTAAAAAGGTTTATACTTCTGCTACTCTTTCGGCTAGGGCCTTAAACTGCCAATTCCACATGATCCAGTATCAGGAATTTTTGTTAGACCAGCTAAATAAAAAAACTGTCCTCTCCTGAACCTATAGACCGTAAGTCCCTTCAGGATTTGGTACATAACACTCAGCAGGTCAGTAATCATTCTTTAAAATGCGGCTATGATGCACTGGAGGCTTCCTTTAGATCAGCTATGACTGGAACAGTGATCAGAAGGCATGCATGGTTAAAAGAGCAATCCTTACCAGACCATGTAAAGTCAAGGCTCCTAGATGCTCCCATGGAGAAACAAAGTTTGTTTGGCTCCCCTGCACAGCAAGTGCTAAAGAAGGTGGAAGAAAAAGCAAAATCTGTTCAAACAGTCAAGGATTTCTTACAGGTCCAACCTCCGAGGTTTAGTAGAAATTGGCCTTCGAAGACTTGGTCCTTTCCAGACACCTCCAGAGCACAGACAGGCAGAAATAGGCGCCCAAGAGGCAGAGTTCAATCCAGAGGTGCCTACAGGGGACATCAGTGGCAGCCTAACAACCAGAGAAGTACTGCCACAGATCCAGCTACTACCAATTCCACAGGACAGACACAATGACTTGACTCTGATACCGCCTACCAGGGAACAACTGGAAGCACCCTTAGGCGGAAAGCTAGTCTTATTTTCCGTAAACTGGCATTACATTACAGGAGACAAATGGATTTTACAGACAATAGACAAAGGCTACAGGTTTCACTTCCACACTCTACCAAAAAAGAGAGGAATGCCAAACCTTCCACCAAACCAAAAAACAAACGCTCTAGGGCAATCAGCCACTTATTAAGGATGAGAGCTATAGAAAAGGTACCACCTATGGAACAAGGACAAGGATTTTACTCCAGACTTTTCCTGGTACCAAGAAAAGAAAACCAATGGAGGCCTATTCTCGACCTGTCCGCTCTGAACACATCTCATTCTTCCAAAATTCAAAATGCTGACCCTACAGAAACTTCTTCCCATGCTGGGCAAGGAGTCTTGGCTGGTGACTCTAGATCTCAAGGAGGCATACCTGCACGTCCCTATACGACCAGATTGCAGAAGATACCTCAGATTTCTTGCAGGATCAGAGCATTATCAATTCTCAGCATTGCCCTTTGGCTTATCTACTGCGCCCAGAGTATTCACGAAATGCCTGGCATCAGTAATTGCTCATTGTAGGCTTCAGGGAATTCAGATTTATGCATACCTGGACGACTGCCTGATACAAGCGGACAACAAGACCAAATTAACACAAGATTTGGAAAAGGTTATACAACTACTGCAGGCCCTGGGATACACAGTCAACATGAAAAAGTCAAGGCTGGTACCATCCCAAAGGATAACATTCTTGGGTGCAGAACTGGACACTTCAAATCAGATGGCATTTCTCACAGCAGAAAAGCAAAAGCAACTACCACTCTATTTCATGGCATTAACAACACAGAACCAGCTTACAGCAAGGAAAGTCCTGCAAACCCTGGGTTACATGGCATCCTGCATAATATTGATTCCACATGCCAGGCTGCATATGAGGAAGTTGCAATGGTACCTAAGGAATATATGGTCTCAACACAAGCACAGCCTAGAAGCCCAGATCCCAATAATCCCATGCCTGAAGCAAGAATTCCTGTGGTGGGCTCAGGCCTGTCAGTTGAACAGAGGACTGCCCTTCCACAAACCTCACCCAAGCTGGACTATCACCATGGACGCCTCGGACCTAGGCTGGGGGGCACACATGGTGGACAAGTGTATACAAGGCCTATGGACACAAGACCAGTTGAACCTACACATAAACCAAAAAGAGATGCTGGCAGTGAAACAGGCAATTCAGACATTCAGACCGTTTCTTCAACAGGGTCATTTGCTGATAAGGATGGACAACACCACAGTCATGTGGTATATCAACAAACAAGGAGGCACACATTCATATCCTCTATGCCGGATGGCAATGGACCTGTGGAATGTAGCCCTGAACCTCAACATTCAGCTCCAGGCCATATTTGTGCCAGGAAAAGAAAATATACTAGCAGACACCTTAAGCAGAACTACCACGGATGCCCACGAATGGATGCTGCATCCAGACATCTTCAAATCCATTACAAAGAAATGGGGACTACCAGAAATAGACCTGTTCGCATCCCCACACAACCACCAATTGAGGAAATTCTGCACAAGGGCATCCCACCCACTTGCTTTGAAGGTGGACTCCCTCTCCTTCAGTTGGGAAAACCTGACAGCATATGCATTCCCACCTCTTCCTTTGATGCACAAAGTGCTACTGAAGATCAAAGAAGATCGCCCAAGGATCATCCTGATAACTCCAGACTGGCCGAGGCAGCATTGGTACCTGCTACTGAGGAGTATGTCTCGGACACATGCATGGCCTCTACCTCTAGTTCCTTTACTGCTAACACAGAACAACTTCAAGATCCTACATCCAAACTTGAAAACACTACAGCTAGCTGCCTGGAATATTACATAAAACAAAATAACCCAGATTTATCACAGAGGGTTAAAGACATTATACTGGAGGCTCGCAGACCCTCCACAAGGAAGACTTACTCAGCCAAATGGAAAAGATACCTCATTTGGAGTGCAGCAAAAGGAGAAAATGTATCATAAGCAAACATAGCTAACATCCTGGAATACTTGGCAGAACTTTTCCACAATGGCCTGTCTTACTCCTCCATTAAGATTCATGCATCAGCAATTTCAGCAGAATACAACATGGATCCTCCAGACTTCTCTCATCCTCTACTCAGGCAGTTTCTGAGAGGAATTAAAAATGTAAAGCCTCCAAGGAAGCCACCTTTTCCTACATGGGACCTCAACTTTGTGCTGGAAAAGTTAACACTTCCCCCTTTCGAGCCAGCAGCAACAGCAGAATTACAGTTCTTATCCTGGAAAACTGCTTTCCTGCTTGCAATCACTTCAGCAAGAAGGGTTTCTGAATTACAGGCATTAATGGCAGTACAGCCCTTCCTTATCTTCCATCAGGATAGTGTCCTTGAGAACTAATCCTACTTTTATGCCAAAGGTGGTCTCCAGGGTATCACTGAACCAAGCAATCCACCTACCAACATTCTTCCCCAACCCACAGAACAGGGGGGAAAGACTTACTACATACCTTGGATGTGCACAGGCAATTGCGCTACTATCTGGACAGAACCAAGAACAATAGAAAAACTGACCAGCTTCTGGTAGCATATGCAACAGCAATGGAAGGAAAAGCAATTTCAAAACAGACAATCTCAAAATGGATAGGAAATTGCATTAGATTTTGTTACTCTTTTCATGGAAAGACAACTCCAGAAAACATCAGGCCTCACTCCACAAGAGCTACAGCCACTACTACAGCTTTCTTACAAGGAGTGGCTACCAAAGACATTCTAGAGGCTGCTACTTGGAGCTCCATGCATACATTTGCCAAGCATTATAATCTACCTTTATACTCCAGATCCCGAGCAGGTTTTGCAACTGCTGTTCTGCAAGGGATCTTAACTACACCATAATCATCTTAGTGCCTCCTCCCCCCCAGTTTGGCTATGGTATTCTACCCATATGTTAGGACTGCAGATGCATCCTTGAAGGACATAGTACAGTTTTGTACCTACCATAAATGTAGATGTCAGAGAGGTATACACCTGCAGTCAGGATTACCCACCCTCCTTCCCCTCTGTGGTACTCCTAGGGTATTTGCCCATCTTGTAGCTAGCTGGGGGAATCTATTATGGTGTATTTGTTTGTATATATGTATATACATGTTTATTTTTGTTTGCTCTCTACTGTTTGGAATCATTTGCATTTATCCAAATTTAGCCTTCCTAGAGGGCACCTGGCATCTGGGGCAAGAAACACTGAGGAAAATGGCGTCGGCTGATGCCTTTATACCCAATTCACAGCAGCTATGACGTCTGGTGAAGTGCGACATCAGCCGAGGCCAGACCCAGACTTTGGAATCCGGCCAACCGAAGGGCTGCCTGAGGCAGGACAACCCATATGTTAGGACTGCAGATGCATACCTCTCGGACATCTACATTATGGTAGGTACAAAACTGTACTTTTTTTCTCTATTCCAAGCTCATTAAAGAGGATTGTTTTACACTAGTTATTGTCTCCCCCTCATGTGGATAGCACATTGTGATAGTTGGGGGCATTAAATTGGCTGGAAACAGTGTTGCTGTGTCAAACTTCTGAACACACTGCCAGCAAAGGTTTACCATTGAGACAGTTACAGAACTAACAGGAGGGGGTTGACATCAAATTGTCCTTGAACAAGATGATGGTAGGCTCTCATTGCCCAGAGACTGTTGTAATTAAAACTGTGTGATAGCAAGGTGCTTGTGTATAAGCATGGTGCAGTGATCATAGAAGCTACACTTTTTTATTTATTTTTTTTTTATGGAACTACCACCTCCCTGGTCACCCTAGAAATCATGGTTGTGAACTGAATCTGCCAACTTATCTGATGCAGTCAAACTTTTGAAAAATTGGGTATTATAACATGGGCATAAAAGCTTTGTGCAATTTTTATTAATGCAAGGTTGTTTCCTTGCTTGTTTTGTAAGTAGAAATGTAAGTGCCTTTTGAGGTGCTTAACTCTGCCTTTCTAACTTGTGTGAACACAGTAGAGGCTTACGAATGGAAAAAAACTGTTCTAGATACTTCTGTAGAGTAGAACATTACTTGGAGCAAAACATGTTTCATTTTTTTTTTTTTTAAATTAATGTGACATTCAGGGATGGGCATACAGTGCAGTAATGTAGCACCCCACCTTTGCCACTGCCTCTAGGCCCCCCCCCCATATGTCCTTCTCCTCTGGAGGGTAAATATCAAGGTGTGCTAGTCCTGTTGTGATACAGCCTTGGATGTTCCAGAGCTAATGGAGACTGGGCCATATTTTGGTCTTCATCCCCCCTCCACCATTAGCTGGCTTTTTTTGGATGTAGTCAAGTGCTGTTGGCAGGAATGAGACTAGACTTGCCATGCAAGCTAGTACAGCAGGTATGATCGCCGCAGACCAATTACCACTTTTACTGTTACAAAGTTACAGTTGTAATCTGACTGAGATTTTATAATGTAAATGCTTATAAATGTGTAAACCTGATCTGCTTTTTAAATGATTGGAGGGTGGCAGCTTCACCCTTGTGAAAACCTGATGGTCTGCTTTTTAAATGATTGGAGGGTGGCAGATTCACCCTTGTGAACACACCTGTCCCCCCATATAACTTGATTATATATATTTTTTGTCTTAAGGAATGTTTGACATCTTTGAAGAAAATTTTATTGGTCCCATCAGCAGGCTTTGTTTAACTTGTTTGTTCATAGTTTTGCTATAGTCAGGATGTTGATTGTCAGCCTGTAGTGTTTGTATCTATGTAATTTTAAAGATCTAAAGTTTTGTCGATGCTATTGTCTGGGTATTGATGCTGTCATAAATTTATGCAAGCCTTATAAGCTGCAGGCTTTCCTGTAGAACGATTAGTTCTGAATCAAGGTCAACGGATTGCTGGCACTGAATAAAACTCTCAAACTTTGTAATGGCGGCTCCCTCAATAAAAATGAGGGAAATTTGAGATGGAGAATACGTCCTCACTTAATCCTACACCAGGTGGGTGTGGGGGGAGGAGGAGTTTTAGGATGTTTTACATTAGGGCTCAGTGAAGTTTATTCCTTTTTTTGAGTAAAGGAGACTGGCTTGTCTGTCTGTCTCTCTGTCTGTCTCTCTGTCTGTCTCTCTGTCTGTCTCTCTGTCTGTCTCTCTGTCTGTCTCTCTGTCTGTCTCTCTGTCTGTCTCTCTGTCTGTCTCTCTGTCTGTCTCTGTCTGTCTCTCTGTCTGTCTCTCTGTCTGTCTGTCTCTCTGTCTCTCTGTCTCTCTGTCTCTGTCTCTCTGTCTCTCTGTCTCTCTGTCTCTCTGTCTCTCTGTCTCTGTCTCTCTGTCTCTCTGTCTCTCTGTCTCTCTGTCTCTCTGTCTCTCTGTCTCTCTGTCTCTCTGTCTCTCTGTCTCTCTGTCTCTCTGTCTCTCTGTCTCTCTGTCTCTCTGTCTCTCTGTCTCTCTGTCTCTCTGTCTCTCTGTCTGGTTAGAGGTGAAGCTCTAGAGTTCTTGATTAGTGCGAGAGCTGTAGTAACGGCAGAGTTGGTTCTGATATCTGAACCAAGCCAGTCTAAGGATAAATGAAGATGGACAACACAGATGTTTGTTTTCTCTTCCCTTTTTTTTTTTGTTTTGTTTTTGGCAAATGTTGCTAGATCACAAGTCTTCATTGTTGACCACTTTCAGTACACCATTTGGTAGGTACATATTTTTCAGAATGCAAGTGAAGTATTTAAACATGCGATGGAACAATTTTTTTCTGATTTATCAATGTGATATTGTAGTAGATGACATTATTATAGGGGCAGCGGTGAAGTCTAACATAGACAACTTAACATTTGAGGTTTCTATCTCGCCTTCATTCCTTGCTTGTTGGGATCGAAGTCTATCCTCGGCTCCGACTCTGCCATCTTAGCTCGAGAGCGGTTTACTGGCTCGAGGCTACCCCTTATCCCATAATGCCTAGCGATAGCTACCCAGATCTCATTTGCCGCTTCAGCTGCAAGGGTGTCGTTTTCCTGGCTCAGGCTCGTATATTTAACTTTTTGTGTAAACTTTTCTGTAAAATTTAATTTTTTAGTATCTTATTTAGATTTAGTGATACTTCTTGGTGGTGTTGGTTTTTCTATAGTCTCCTCTTTGTATAACTCTAAGTTAGAGTTCTCCCCGCCCCTCCCCCATCCCTAGGTTAGCCGTTTAACTTAGAGGCTCTCTATTGCCTCAAAAAAATAAACACCTTTCTCTATTATATCTTAGGTTTTCTTCATAGATAGTATTGTGTTTTTGGTCTAGTTTATTCTTTTTGTCTATTAAATTAGTCTTCCTTTTTTTGTCAGTACAGCATGTCTAAGGAAGCTAAGGTTTCTGGTTTTAAGAAGTGACTCATGCTGTCAGAAAATGTCTTGACAGATGGGCACACTAGTTATGTCCTATTGTTTAGGCGCTGTTCACCTGCAGGACTCGTTCTATTTGCCATGCTTTTAGTCAGAGTCCTGCAGGAGCGTTAAAATAAACTGATTCTCAGGGGTCTGTTAAAACCCCAGGATTAATCGGTAAAGAGTTCACAGCCAGTGAAATCCCCAAAATCCACTAAGCAGTCTGCTCCACTCTCGGAGCCAACTCTGGTACAGGATTTTCCTTAGTCTGTTCTGGCTGCCACCAACAAGACAACCTCCCGGTCAGCTCCATTGGAAGTCTTGGAGCCATCATGGAGCCACAGAGGCTGAGGTCCCAGAGCCACAAGAGGCTGAGGTCCCAGAGCCACAAGAGGCTGAGGTCCCAGAGCCACAAGAGGCTGAGGTCCCAGAGCCACAAGAGGCTGAGGTCCCGGAGCCACAAGAGGCTGAGGTCCCGGAGCCACAAGAGGCTGAGGTCCCAGAGCCACAAGAGGCTGAGGTCCCAGAGCCACAAGAGGCTGAGGTCCCAGAGCCACAAGAGGCTGAGGTCCCAGAGCCACAAGAGGCTGAGGTCCCAGAGCCACAAGAGGCTGAGGTCCCAGAGCCACAAGAGGCTGAGGTCCCCTTCCCTAGTCAGTGCATTCAGCTCCTCTGTCTCCATTACTTCAAAGTGAGCGTAGCCACCCGTCCTCACTCCTCTGTTCTCTAGGCTGTCGGATCACAATGTGGAGAGAGTAGTCAGTAGGTTGCTAAAGTCGTAGGCACTAGCTAAATTATTGTCCAGCCCTCCTCCAGGTATCTGCTCAGTCAACTTCACTTGATGTTCCTCCTCAGACTCCATTAAGTTTGGAGCCGGAGTTTGTTGGGGTTCGAGTAGTGGAACAGTGAGCTCCGATAACTATATCCACTTCGGTTCCAATGTCTGCTCTGATTACCTCGGTGGTACCTTCCATTGAGGGATCTGGGCGCCGGGTCTCCCTCTGCTCCGAGGGGGTGAGTGGCATCAGACCCTTGTCCAACCCCATTCTCCCGCTCTGAGCTTCGGCGCAGGTGAGCTCTGCTCCTAAATCGGCCTCTAAGCCGTACCCCTCAGCACTGAGAGATTCCTATTTCTTCAGAACCGGAGCTTTCTCTGCCTCGTGGCAGGGACGCTTTTGAGGTCATGCAGAGTGTGCTGTTCCCTGAGTCAGCTCCACTACCAGCCCCACCAGCTCCGTCCCCTGTAGTGTCAAACTCTGCTCCTCCCCCAGATCCTAAGCATGGGGAACTGATGCTCCAGGACACCCCGTTGGGTGTTTCCTCCTCTTCAGAGGGGTTTCCTGTGAGTGATCAGGGGAGGCCTCTGAAGTGCAAGAGGAAGCACATAGACTCCCCTGAGTCTGCCACTTCTGACACAGACCTGGATGATTCGGAAGGGTCCCAGAGACCCCCCTCTGAAGATGTTTCCTTATCTGACATCCTGGAAATGCTTAGGCAGAGGGGAAACTGGAATCCCCTAGCCCGCAGAGGGGGAACTGGAATCCCCTAACCCTACAGAGGATGAGTCTATATTCCTGGATGCTTTCGGTTCCCGACCTTCCACCTCCTGAGTTTTTCCGCCTTTCGATCCACTTATGACAGTAGTGGCTCGAAAGGCTTGGTCAGCTCCTGATACAGTAGAACCAACTCCGAGGAGACCTGGTAAGTTCATTACAGCACCCCAGGATAAGCAATTCCTTTCTAAAGGTTTCTGCTCATGCCATGGTGGTAGCAGCAGCCACCAAGAGAGTTAGCTTGAGACCTCTTCATCTGTCCATCCCCCTAACAAGGAGTCTAGGACGATGGACCGGTACGGGAAGCGAATGTTTGCTTCAGCGACCTTCTCCATGAGGTCACTGAACTACACGTCATTTTACTCTACTTCAAAGGGATCTCCTTAAAGAGCTTGGAGATATCCTAAGCTGAGGAATTACAAGCCAAAGTAGCTTCCCAGCTAGTGATGCTTAATTCTGTAGTTGACTCCTCCATGAGGCTAATTTCCTATGCAGCCGATGGGCGAGTAGAGCCTCTGGCACCGGTGTGGCCCTTAGGAGGCATGTGTGGATGCGGCTGTGTAACTTTGCGGAACCCTTTCGAGCATTCTTCACCAGTACCCCCTTTGATGGCTCCTTTCTTTTTGGGCCACAGGTGAGAGACGTTGACTAGGTGTGAGCAAGAAGGCAAGACTCTCTGCCGTGGGAGAAGTTTTTCCACTCCCTCGAAACCTTACCCCAAAGGTCAGAAGAGTGGTAAGATGTGGTTCCATAAATCTCTGGGAGCCTCGCCCGACGCACGTAGTGATTTTTCCTCCAGAGGCAGAGGGGGAAACTGTAATGATGGATGCCACCCTCGTGGCAGAGGGGTCTGCAGAACCAGGGCAACAGAGAATCTTTCTCTGAGCCCTTCCAGCATCCCTGAAGGGTTGCCAGACTGCTCACCTCTGGAGGCAGTTGGGGGAAATTTTCACTGTACCCAAAAGCCTGGCAAAATTTAACACTAGACAGATGGGTCTGGTCCATTATATCCGGAGGTTACAAAATTCCCTTCCATCAAACACCCTTACCATCAAAAGAAAATCCTTCCAGATGTTCTACCCAATCAGAAGGAGCAAGCAGTAATAGAAGTTTCAAAACTGCTAGGAAATAGCCATTCAGGAAGTTCCCGCAGACCAGCACAGATCTGGAACTTACTCGAGGTTCTTTTTGGTACCAAAAAAGACAGGGGACTGGAGACCAGATTCTCGATCTCAGCAGACTAAACAGGTCTGTTCAAAGAACAAAGTTTCTGATGGTCATGCTACAGTCCATTCTACCCTTTCTGGGTCTGGACAATTGGATGTGCTCTATAGATCTTCAGGACACGTATTACCATATCAAGTTAGATAGGCACTCCAGGAGATATCTTCGCTTCCGGGTGGGGGCCAGTTATAACCAGTTCAGAGCTCTGCCCTTTGGTCTCACCACAGCCCCCAGGGTGTTCACCAAATGTATGGCAGTGGTCACGACTCACCTGAGACGTCAAGGATTCCAGGTGTTTCCATATCTAGACTGGCTCCTCACTGCAACCACCAGGCATCAACTCCTACAAGCGCGGAATTATACAATCTCAATCTGCACCCAGCTAGGCATAATAAATTTCGAAAAATCTGCCTTGTTGCCCTGTCAATCTATCACTTGCATAGCAGACAAACACAAGGGATATGTTCACAAGGCTACCACTAGAAAGGGTGTCAGCAATTCGTCAGCATGTACAAATTCTGATGCAGAGCAAAAGGATCCAAATCCAGTACGTCCTTCAAACTCTGGGCTCCATGGTAGCTGCCATTCTTCTAATCTCACTTGTGGCTTTCACATGAGAATTCTTCAGTGGCTTCTGTTCACGCAGTTGTCTTTCCAAGAGCTACCCATGACTCACGTGATCCTGATCATGGAGGCATGCAAAAGACTCCTTTCTTGGTGGATGGTCTCCCCTCTAGTTACTCAGGGAAGACCGTGCATACAACCCTCTCCGGTAGCCACAGTAATGACAAGACGCCTCCCTGATGGGGTGGGGGTGGATTATCTGGGCAGGACAGTCCAAGGCACTTGGCAACCTCATGAGTACAATCTGCACATAAATGTCCTAGAAAAGAGCTGTGCTCCTAGCATTGCAAGCTCTTAAAGACACTGTTGCTTCCAGGACCATTGCAATTCAAACAGACGTCAGTGGTGTGGTACATCAACAAGCAGGACGGAACCAGATCTTACCCCTTGTGTCGAAGCACTCTCACTCTGGCAGTGGGCGATTTCCTTCCAACATTTTCTGATTGCAATGCACATCCCTGGGAGGTCCAACATCATAGCAGACAGGCTCAGCAGAGCTATCCTCATGCCTCGCGAGTGGTCTCTGAATCTGGAAGTTGTGAATCTTATTTTCCACAAATGGGGACAGCCTTGCTGCGATCTTTTTGCCACACCCTTCAACAGCAAATGCAGTGACTACTTCTGCTTCCAGGTCACATACCCAGAGATGCTGTAGTCCACGATTGGCCTCGGGGACTTCTTTCTTTGCCTTTCCTCCATTTCCCCTGATACCGAAACTCATACAGAAAGCAATATAGTTGGGTTGCAAAATTATCCTGTTTGTCCCCTACTGGCCTCTACAGATATGGTTCCCGTTCCTGCACCATTACCTTCTCTATCAGCCCTGGACGCTGGACCTAATTCCAGACCACCTGGTTCATCAATCAGGCGGGTTGCATCAATCCCTCCTAACTGTCCAGCTCACAGCTTGGTTGCTCCACTTCCAACCTTAGCCAGGCTTCCTAGCATTTCCCCAGCAGTCCGTGAGATTATAGTCTCCTGTCATAAGTCTACGAGGGAAACTTATGCTAGCAAATGGAAACGTTTTTCTTGTTGGGCAGAGGCTAGGAATGTGGATCCCTTCTCAGCCCCAGTCCACAAAATTCTGGAATTTCTAGCACAACTGTTTCACTCTGGGTCCGCTACAATTAGGGTACAATTAGCGGCCATTTCTAATTTTCATGTTTGGTTGTCAAATTCTAACATTGTCTCTCAAGGTCTGTAAAGGTTTTTTGAGGGAAATCTCTTAGGCCTCCAGTAAGAGATCCCCTCCTCCTTGGTACCTTAATTTAATCCTAACTTCCTTAATTCTGCCCCCTTTTGAACCAGCAGCATCCTGCTCCATCAAGTTTCTATCTTGAAAGACACTTTCTGGTAGCCATCACTTCAGCTAGGCATGTCTCGGAACTTGAGGCACTGTTTGTCCTCCCTACCTGGTGTTTCATTAAGGACAGAGTTGCTCTGAGGACTAATCCTTTGTTTCTTCCTAAAGTCTGCTCAGAAAATAATTTAAACCAATCAATAGGTCTTCCTGTGTTCTTCCCAAATCATAGCAACAAGGCAGAGTACAAACTCCAATTGGACGTTCATAGACAATTGCGTTTTTACCTGCACAGAACTAAGTCAGACCCAATTATTCCTTTCTTATGCCTTAAACAAGGTCTCCCAGTTTCCATGGTGACCTTATCTAGATGGTTGTCCCACACGTATTACTTATTTGTTAAGGAACAGAGTTACCTTTTAAACCGAAAGGTCGTTCTACTAGGGCCTTGGCCACCTCTATTGCCTTTCAGTCTAGGTTGCCCATGGATTCTATCTGTGCAGCTGCCACATGGGCAAACCCTCATACCTTTATTTCTCATTACAAACTGGATATGGTCTCCCGGAACAGAGCTGACTTTGGTTCCACTGTCCTGAAGAGTCTGTTCCACTGAGCCACCCAGGATGTTAGGTGCTAGGGATGCTGTCCCAATCGGCAAGAATGAAGGCGAGGCAGACAACTTAAAGAAGTTATGTACCTACCATAACGTTCCATGTTGGTTGTCTTCATCTCGCCTTCTTTCTTGCGTCCCACTCTCCGTCCCCCTGTCCTAGTGGACCGAGAGGAGTTCCTTTTTTTCACTAGCTTAGTGTTCTTTTTGTTTAATCTATTGATTTAGAGAATGAGAGGTATAAGTCAACCAGTTCTTCTGACTGGTTTATTCTCCTCTTATGTCTGGAGTTAACCATTTCAAACGAGATCTGGGTAGCTATCGCTGGGCATTATGGGATAAGGGGTAGCCTTGAGCCAGTAAACAGCTCTCGAACTATCGAAGATGGCAGTCTGAGCCAAGGATCGGCTCAGATCCCAGCCAGCAAGAAAGAAGGCGAGATGAAGACAACTAACATGGAACGTTATGGTAGGCACAACTTCTTTTTCTAGACCGTGCTTGTGAAGTAAATCTTAAACTGAATCCTTGGTGTAAATTCAAACTGAAAGAAGTTGCTTATGTGGGGCATGTGTTTACCACTTTTGTCTTGCAACCAGATAGTCTAAGCAAGTAGTAGTTCTTGAGATTCTAGTTCCAAAAATGTCATGTCTTTGTTTTCTTACTATGGTCAGCTATTTAGGAAAGTTCATCCCAGACCTGAGTGAGCTTTCAGCACAGTTGCGTGAGTTGACACGCAAAAATGTAAACTGATCCTGGTTGGAACAATACCAAAAATCATTTGATGGTCTGAAACAAAAAAATGCCAGTTACCCACATTGAGCTGTTATGATCACAAGATTGTTACTCTTGTGTGATGCTTCAGAGTATGGTCCTGGTGCAGAATGTCTTGTAGCCTGTGTGCAGCCAGAACTTTAACCCAAACTGAGATGCAGCATGCACAAACTGATGGAGCTTTTGGCAGTAGTGTTCGTATGTTCGAAGTTCTGATTTTTATTTATGGCAAACCTGTTCAGATTGATCGATCTGTAGTCACAATTCTGAAGGTCAATACAATACAGCCCTGGCACACTTGCAACGCATGATGTTAAAATTGCAGAATTACAATTCCAGTATTTATACAAAAGGCAAATTTCTACACCTTGCCGAGCTGTAAGAATAGCATGACAATGAGAAAGCAGACTTGAGTCAAACGTTTCCTCCTTGTATCTCAACTCAGAAATCTCACAGATTTAAATCCAATTCTCCAGAAGCCCGAACATTTTTAGTCCAGGATGGCCAGCACGGCAAACCAGTTTACCACTTGACATACAGAAGTATTTTCCTTAGAGGTGAGCTTTTGATGGAAGATGGAATATCATGAAGGGCCCTGAAGAGGTAATTGTACAGCATTACAACAGGATTATATATTTTTGCATTGTGGTGACCCGGGTACTGATTCAACCAAAAGAAGGGCAAGAGGCTAGTATTTTGGCCTTCTATCTAAAAAGATAGAGAAGGAAACTAGCATGTTCTATTTGCAATAGTACTAAATTGCATCAACAAAAAGAACCCCTTCGGCTAAACCAGCTTCCTGAACTACCACGGTCGAAAGTTGCTACCAATATTTTTGAATGGAATGGTCAACATTTAGTGTTGGTAGACTTATTCAGAATTGGTTTGGAATTTACCTTCCTAACTTGTCCAACACTGGCCATTACGAAATTGAGATTTTTCTGTCCATGGTAGTCCGCACAAAGTTGTATCTAATGGTGCACTGTTTACAAATTAACAGTTCAAGAATCTTGGGACTTTGTCCATGTTACTAGTAGTCCTGAGTATCCACAGTTCAATGGATTAGCTGAGCGTGCAGTTCCAAGTGCAAAGTACTTGTTGGAGAGATGGTACTGATGTTTTTCTTAACCTACTTAATCTCAACATTCCTCTCTAATTTGCTTGGTTCACCTGCTCAGATTGTTCCGATCAGTAAACTGTTGATTTCAAATGTTAAGAACAGAATGGTAAAGGCTCAACTTTGCTTTGCTGCAAAAAAAAAAAAGAGAGGAAGAGCTCAAGAAGATGGAGGATAAGGTCAAGTCTATGCAAACTGCTTTAAGGATTTTCTGCAAGTTCAACCTACTCATTTTGGCAGGAATTACCCTAAGAGTTGGACGTTTCCTAATACCAGCAGACAGAACCGTTCTAGGACTACAGGTTACAAATGTAGGGGGCAGGTGGCTTACCCCTCAAAGGTCTAAGCCTTGGCAGGCTTCCACTTCCAAGGCGGGAAGTTCTAAGCCTGCATCTCAATCTAAACTTACTCAGACTTTATCCAACTTCTGCCTGTTCTTGCCTGCCTGGAGAGTCCTTTAGGGGGAAGGTTGGTCCATTTTGTAAAGGTCTGGGCCACTATCACGGACGACAAATGGGTACTCAGAACTGTATACCTAGGGCACAAATTTTCTTTCCAATTCCCAAAGTATTCCCAGATGCTCCTCCAAATAAAAGGGCAGAAGTAGAGAAACAAGTTGTCTTGTCTGTTTCATCTGGAAGCAATAGAATCATTTCCTGCTCAGCAGGTAGGCCAGGGTTTCTATTCCAGACTTTTCCTAGTTCCAAAAAAAGAAAAGCACCTGGTGTCCTATCCTAGATCTATCCATTTGGAATTCTTTTTTGGTAATTCCAAAGTTCAAAATGCTCACTCTACATCATTTGCTGCCAATGTTAATAAAAGATTCCTGGCTGGTAACCTTGGATCTCAAAGAAGCTTATCTGCACATCCCTATCAGGGAAAGTTGCAGGCAGTACCTTCGTTTCTGGGTGGGCAATCAACATTACCACTTCTCTGCACTGCCCTTTGGCTTGTATACTGCTCCCAGAGTTTTCACAAAGTGCTTGGCTCCATTTGTAGACAGAAGAAAATTCAGATTTATCCATACTTGGATGACTGTCTAATTCAAGCAAATTCTCAGGAACAGCTGTTAAAGGATCTAGAATTTGTAAAGACTTTCTTCCCTGGGTTACACTCTCAACGAGGAAAAATCAAAAATGGTGCCATCGAAGGAGAACATTCCTAGGAAGTGAGTCTGAACACAGCCGTCCAGATTAATCTCACCCAGGAGAAGCAGGCAACTCTTTCAGTTTACTTCTAGGACTTGGCAAGCCTGTCCCAGCTCCCTGCAAGCTCTGGGATACATGGCCTCTTGCATGGTCATGATTCATATGCAAGACTGCATATGAGGAAGTTGCAATGGTACCTCTAACATTTGGTGTCAACACACACACAACCTGGGTATGATGATTCCTCTGCTTCCATGTCTGCAGACAACGTTTCTATGGTGGGCAACAACTTGTCTACAAAACACAGGCATGCCTTTTCGCCCACCTCCTGCCACTCAATTTCTTAGCACAGATGCATCAGACGCTTGGGGAGCTCACCTGGATGGCAGATACTGGGATGTTGGAATGCCCAGCAAATGCACCTGCACATAAATCTAAAGGAGTAGTTGCATCGAGCAGGGAGAGGGACGCATTCTTACCCCCTGTGCAGGCAGAGCATGAATCTTTGGTCCATAGCAGCATCCCTGGGCCTGCATCTCCTAGCTCGGCTTCTTCCAGGAAGGCTCAATGTTTTGGCAGACCAGTTGAGCAGACAAACCCTGGATCCCCACGAGTGGCAGCTGAACAGATCAGTCTTTTTTACATCATTCAACGTTTGGGCACACCTCGGGTGGATCTCTTCTCACCAGACAACCATCTTCTACGTTTTGCACCAGACAGCATCACAGCATAGCCTGGAAAGTGGATGCTCTGTCCTTCCCTTGGACGCTGCTGATAGTTTGCCTTCTCTCCTCCTCTTCCCAGAGTATTATTGAAGATCTGGGACTAACTACTAATGACTATTCTCATAGTTCCGTACTGGCCTAGACAGCATTGGTATTCACTGCTTCGCAGTCTCTCCCAATTTCCTCCTTGGAATCTTCCTCTGAAGACAGATCTTTTGGTTCAGGAAGGGGGAACATTCTACATCCGCATCTTCTGTCTCTCCATTTGGTAGCATGTCTCATTGTAAGACTCTTATCCTTTTTTTTTTTTCTTCTTCCTTTTTCCAGCAGGTGGTTGACTTGCTGAGGGAGGCCAGGAGGCCTAGCACTAGGAAGTCTTATGCTGGCAAATGGGAAAGATTCTCTCATTGGATGTAGGCCAGAGAGGAATCTTCTCAGCCTACACTTCCTTTGATCCTGGAATACCTGGCTAATTTGCTTCAGGGTGGTCTTTCCTCCAGCAAGATCTATGTTCCAGCCATTTCTTCTCATTGTTCTTTTGAGCAACCTATGTTCTCATCCCCTAAGAATGTTTCTCAGAGGTGCTTGCAACTTAAAACCTCCCAGAAGGGCACCTACTCTGGCCTGGGATCTTAATTTTGTTCTGTAGAAACTCACTCTTCCTCCTGAGCCAGCTGCCACTGCGGATTTAAAGTTTCTCTCTTGGAAGACTGCCTTCTTCTTGGCTATAACTTCAGCAAGGAGGGTTTCAGAGCTGCAAGCTTTGGCTGTGGAGCCTTCTCTTATTTTCCATACAGATAGGGTCTCTGAGAACCAACCCCTCGTTTATGCCCAAGGTAGTTTCTAGCCTGACTCTCTTAATCAGTCCATACACCTTCCTACTTTCTTTCATAATTCTCGAAAGAGGTGAAAGGATCCTACATTCTCTTGATGTGCGCAGACAGCTTAAGTTTTACCTGGACAGGACTAAAGACCTTTGGGCAAGGCTATCCCATTTCTAAATGTATTGCACATTGCATTACTTTTTTTTGTTCCTTTCATGGCAAGGTCCTTCAAGGGGTTAGGACCCACTCAACGAGAGCAGCTTCCACTTCTGCAGCCTTTTAAGGGGTGTCCCTACTAAACATATTTTGGAGGCTGCCACATGGTCTTTTGTTCGCACTTTCACAAAGCATTATAATTTGCCTCTGTTTTCCAGAGCTAGGGCAGGGTTTGCCACTGCTGTTCTGCAGGGCATTATCTCCAACCCTTGATTCTGTTGGTGGTTCCTCCCTTTTCTCTGGGCTTTGATAATCAACCCATTGGTTAGGACTGCAACAGTGAAGCACGAACATAGTACAGTTGTATACACTTAACCGTAAATGTAGATGTTGGTGTATTCACTGTTGCAGTCCTGGCTTTCCTTCCCCCTTTTTGGTCCTCTCCTATTCCCTTTTCCTAAGGTACAGGCTAAATTTGATATTTGCCAAAGTTGCTTTTGATTTTAAGCCTTGTTTCTGGGGGCTTCTCACTGTTGTGACAGACTGAGGAAGTGATGTTGACTGCCTCCTTTTGTATCTGATGTCCTTTACAACTGACTACAGCCGACATCCTATTTACTTACCTTTGGTATTCTGGCCGGTCGAGTGCTACTGGGAGCCGGATAACCTATTGGGTAGGACTGCAGCACTGACTACACCGACATCTACGTTTATGGTGAGTGTACACAACTGCACTTTGCTAAACCCAGTCAAGTTTGTGACCAGATTAGGTAGAATTTTTCAGACCCCATTCAGAGATGCACAGCAATTTGGACTTTAATGTGTTGTATGTTGATCTAGCCTATAAAATATTTTGTTCTATTGCACGTCAAGCAAATCCAGGGGCTGTGGCTCATTTTGTGTATTGTACCTAGTCACTGTAGCTAGAAAGCACATGCATGTGTTACAGAACATGTACAAGATCAGTGTCATTTTGTGTAGTCAGTGAATGCAGCCATGAGTGGTTATGCACATGCTAGTGTGTGTGAAGTAATGAGTCGGCTTAAATATATGTTCCAGTTACAGCTGATGTGCATGTACAGTAAACAAATTGAACCCATCACAGTGCCTCAGTGTCATTGGAGTACAAGAGACATATACAACACAAGGTACTTGGTCACATCTATAGTTCAGTCTTCAGCCCAATGTCTTGGAGATGAGGGCAGTCCAGCTAGCATTGCAGGCATTCCAAAATGTTCCCCCCAAGGGTGTGATTTCCATATAGGCAGACAGCATTATGGTCTGGTACATCAAACTGGGAGAAGCCTGCTCCTGTTCCCTTATTTGAGAAGCCATGAGAGTTTGGCAGTTGATGTCTTCTCACAGTTTTCTGATAGTAACTCCTATATAGAGACCATAGAGTGTATTAGTGGACAAATTGAGCAGAACTATCTTAAGGCCTTAAGTAGTCAGTCCCAGCAGTGACTACTTTGATTTTTCTTCATGGGGGCCAGCCTTGCTATGACCTGTTTGCATCCTGTCTAAACAAGTGCAGCAGTTATTTTGCACTGATCCTTCTGCATAGACTGTCGAGGGATGCTCTGGTCCACAGTTGGCCCCCATGTCTCCTTTATGCCTTCCTCCCATTGCCCTTCATGGAAAGTTCATCCAGAAAGAAGGTGCAAGGTTGGAGCAATCCTTATTACTCATTTCTGGCCCTGACAAACATGTTTTTTCTTCCTGTGGATATTTGGTCTATCTATGTCTATTGATCTATCCATCTGGTCTGCAAACTCATGACAAGAGATTTGTGAAATGAATCCCTTGGCTCCTCCAGTTCTAACCTTAGCCAGAGAAGCAAAGCTCCCAGCATCCGTTCAGATAATCTTAGCCTCTCAAAAAAGCATCCACAGTTAAGGCTGCCGCAAATGGAAGAGATTTTCCATTTGGGCTGTATCAAAATGATTTGAATTTTCTCCTACCATTCTGTATTAAAATTCTTGTCTGAACTTTTCCACAGTGGTCGTAGTTACTCCACTGTCTAAGTGCAAATGGCTGCAATCTCAATTTTCCATTTTAGAAAGCTGTAAAATTGTCATTTTGCTCTTGTGTCAAAAGCTTTTTGAGAGGAACATTTCTCCAACTACCTGTCAGATCCTGGATTTCTCTAAGATATTACTGTCCTGCTACAAGCATTAACTCCACCTCTTGTTTTGAGTCAGCAGAGCCAGTGGATTTTGAAGTTCTTGTCTTGGAAAACCTCTTTCTGGTGACTGTTGCATCCACTAGACGAATTTCAGAGTTGCAGGCATTTCCTGCAAACACCCCCCCCCCCCAAAAAAAAAAAAAACTGTCTCTTGTAGACAGTCTCCTTGAGGACTAACTCATCCATCCTTTAAGGCAGCGTCCTAAGCAAATATGCCAGCCCCTCCCAAATCCTGTAGCAAAGGTGAATTCTCTATCGGACATTCATTGCCATTTCAGTTTGTCTTCACAGAGCTAAGTTCAGAAAGTCTGATCAATTGTCACATTCTCAAGACCAAAAGTAGGCAAAGCAGTTGCCAAGGTTATTCTCTAATGATGGTTATCAGACTGCATTTCTTTTGTCGCTTAAGTGCTTCCCTACAATCTAAACCTAAAGTTCACCCCCACAAGGGCAATAGCCATGTCAACCGCTTTTACAAGTAGACTCTCTACTGATATTTGTGCTGCAGCAACTTTGTCTTCAGTTCACACTTTTCTCTTATAAACTGGATTTACAGTCCAGATCATTCTCTTCTTTGGTTTCACCGTTCTCTGAAATGTCATTCCTTGATAATACCCAGGTAAAACAGCTTGGACATCTGTCCCATGTGTTAAATTGTACAAAAATAGAGGACATTGGTATGAAAGTGAAGTACTTACCATAATGCTAGATCCATGTCTGATTTTCTCCTTCCATGTGGTTCACCCTCTCTGCATCCCTCCTGGCCTCTTTCAAATTGAAACAGATGGGGTTCTGGTGACTGTTTTGTACCCCGTCTGTGAGCAGTCCTGACAGATTGCCTTCCAGTTTATTGTGTGTCAGCTAGTGTTTAACCATAAGCTAGACTCTGTTAATCTTTTAGTGGAACAAACTGATGTACTAAGGTGGGGAGGACTCTGATCCATGAAGCTTCAAAATTGGTGTTTAGGTCTGATCAGACCAGCCACATTTGAACCAGATGAAAATCCAACTGCATAGATCTATGTTATGGTAAGTACATAACTTTTGTATTTTAGATTTTTGTGTCCTTAGTAGTGGATAGAGCTGCCATCATCATTGACATAGCCAGGATCTACCGTTGCTGATCATCCTGTTACACTGCTGCAGTTGGGTAATCCTGCCGTCAGGCGGTTCCCCAGTCAGTCCGAGTTGCAAAGTCTTGGCCCGGCGTATGTTGCTGTCGCTTCCTCCCTGATGTCAGGCAACAGGGGTATATAAGATGCAGCAGACGCCATTTTCTAAAGTTTTTCTTGCCGTGCGGTGCCCGAAGCAAAAGCAGTTCACAAGTGCCGGTCGGCCGACTCCTGAGATTTTCATTCCGAATCCAGAACAGAGTTCTTCTACAAAGCTAAGTACCCCATTGGGGAAACTTTCTTGCCTCAGACTGATGTCAGTAAAAGTTAATAACTGTATTTCTTGTGGGAAGCAAATACCTCATAAGGATTTCCATTCTTATTGTATCCCATGCCTAGGCCCAGACCACGACGTCACTGGTTGTCCGTTTTGTGCTAGGTTTAACAAGTGCACTATTAAACGTCTGTTTGATTTTGCCCGACATTACTTTGGCAGAAAATTTAATTATACCATGCCGTCGGAACTTCCGACGACCGCAATTCATAAAAAGCACAAAGACAGACATCTGAGGCCCAAAACTGACGAAGCCTCTTCTAGGCCAGTCGCCGGTTCTTCAGTTTTCAGTGAGGCTCCTTCGCAGTCCCTGACCGTTTCTGCAGAACCACAGGCGGCCACTGACTCCCTAGTGGAGATGGCTGGGCCATCGGAGACAAGTTTTACAGACTACCGAATCCGATCCTGCTGAGGGATCTGGAGTACATGAGCAACCCGCTGCTTCAGAGGGTGTCTTCAGACCTACTCAGCTAAGCATAAAACCCACTTCTAAGTCTAAGCCAACTTTAAAAACAAAGAAACAAAATAGTCTCCAGGACAGACCTCCATGCCTTTGAAACAAATGCTCAAAATGGCCGAAGACCTAATCACTCTGATCAGGGGGTCCCATCCCCCTCCTGATAAAAGGCCTAGACAGGATGCAGACTGACTCATCCGACCAGGTGTCCATTTCCTCAGATTCATTCTCAGACCTAGGTTATTCTTTACCTCCTTATGGGGATGCTGAGGAATCTATTCCATCAGCCTCTCCACCAGAGGATTACTCTTTTGGGGAAACTTTACACACCATGAGGGAGCATTTCCATTGGGAAGGCCAGGATTACTCAGAATCTAAGAAAAGGCTCAGAGAATTCCTACTATTGCTTCAACACAGACCCCTTGCTATTCCGCCAGTGTTAGATATTGTGGATGTGTATACTGAATCTAGCTTAAATCCTGACGCCTTACCTCCAGCTCCAGTTAAACCAGACTGGTATTAGAGTCCCTGACTCTCTCAAATTTCTGTGTAAAAGCCCAGTGGCAGACCCAGAAACTATTTCTCAGGGACCCAAAGGGGTTAAGGCCTCATCAGCAAAGAACCCAGTTCCCTCTGACAGAGATTCCAGAGCATTAGACTGATGGGGAAAGAAAGTATATACGTCTGCAACTTTAGCAATGAGAGCTTTAAATTGCCAATTTCACATGCTAAAATATCAGCAATTTTTGATGTCTCCGTTGAAACAAAAAATGCTTTCAGATACAGATCCTCCTAATTTTAAGGAAATACAGGATTTATTGCATGCTGCTGAACAAGTAGGAAAACGTACTTTGCAATGTGGTTTTGATTCTTTAGAGGCCTCCTGTAGAGCAGCAGTTACAGGCTCTGTCATTAGAAGACATGCATGGTTAAAAGAACATACGTTACCAGATCATGTTAAAGCTAAACTACTGGATGCACCTTTGCAGCATGATGTCTTATTTGGAGTTAAGGCAGAAGAGTTGTTAAAGAAAATGGAGGATAAGGCAAAATCTATGCAAACAGTGAAGGATTTCTTACAGGTACAGCCTCCTCGATTTTAGCAGAAACTGGCCAACTAAGAATTGGTCCTTTCTAGTTACCAACAGACCTCAAAGGGGCAGATACAGACGTCCAAGAGGTAGAGGACAGCCACAAGGTCCTTACAGACTTCAACAATGGGGTGCATCAGGCCAGAAAGAAGGGGAAGACGGACAACCTTATAAAAAAAGTCCCAATGACTTCCCACTGCAGCTGCCAAACCTCTCTCTTGGCAGCCCCCTTGGGAGGAAAACTGGCTCTTTTCTATCACAATTGGCATGTGATCACCAAAGACAAATGGGTTCTCAATATCGTATCTCAAGGTTACAGGTTCCACTTTCACACTCTGCCAAGGTTAAAAGGAATGCCAAATCTGCCACCAAATCAGTGTGCAGGGGCTCAAAAACAGATTACAGCACTCATGAACATGGGAGCTATTCAAAAGGTACCACCACTGGAACAAGGATTTTACTTGACTCTTTCTGGTACCCAGAAAAGACAAAGCCTGGAGGCCCATTTTGGATCTTCTCTAAACACTAACCTGGATGTTCCAAAATTCAAAATGTTGACATTACAACAGCTTCTTTCCATGCTGGGCAAGCAAGCTTGGCTTGTGACCTTGGACCTCAAGGAGGCATACCTGCATGTCCCTATCAATTCTCTGCACTGCCCTTTGGCTTATCTACTGCACCCAGGGTCTTCACAAAGTGCCTGGCACCAGTAATTGCATTTTGCAGACAGAAAGGAATTCAAATTTACCCATACCTGGATGACTGCCTATTTCAATCAGAGAGCAAAGACATTCTCCTAAAGCATCTGGCATTTGTAAAAAAAGTTTAAGTTGCCTGAGGTACACAGTAAACTAAAAGAAATCAAAACTAGTGCCCTCCCAAGAGATATTCCTGGGTGCCAGCTTGAATACAACGGCCCAGATGGCTTCTCACGCCAGACAAGCAAGGACAATTGACTCAATACTTTCAATTGATGGCAACAAAGACCCAACTCCCTGCAAGAAAAATTCTGCCGGCCTTGGGCTACATGGCATCTTGCATACTACTAATTCCATATGCCAGACTGCACATGAGGAAAAACGGTTATACCACGAATACCTTGCCTTCAGAAGGAGTTTTGATGGTGGTCTCAGGCTTGTCACCTCAAGGGTCAGCCTTTTACTCAACCCACGGCCAGGCAAACACTGACAACAGACGCATCTGATTACGCCTGGGGAGCACACATGGCAGGAAAATTTACTCAGGGCAAGTGGCCCATAGAACAAAGGCATCTTCACATCAACCAAAAAGAGATGCTAGCTGTACAAAATGCCCTTATAGCTTTCAAGGACCTGCTAAATCCAGGACAATTACTACTAAAGACAGACAATACCACAGTTGTGGTACATAAACGAGCAAGGGGGAACCCATTCCTACCCCCTCTGCAGACGAGCCATGACCGTGTGGAGAACAGCCATAAACTATCAAGTTTATCTGCAAGTCCAATTCCTGCCAAGAGAAAAACACACTGGCAGATGACTTGAGCAGAAATATCATGGATCCCCACGAATGGGAATTGAATCCACAAATATTCAGAATGATGACACACAAATGGTGGAGCCCAGACATAGATCAGTTTGCATCCCCGAGGAATTGCCAGCTACAGAAATTTTGCACAAGGAGTTTCCATCCACAAGCATGGAAGGTGGATGCCCTCTCATTCAGCTGGAAAAACCTACAAGTATACGCTTTCCAATCTTTGCCTCTTCCAAAAGTACTCCTAAAAGCCAGCAAAAGAAGCCAGATATGATCCTGATTGCACCAGACTGGCCACGCCAGCACTGGTACCCAATCTTAAAAAATTAGCACAAGGACCACCCTGTAGTTTACCTCAAATACCACATTTGCTGTCTCTGAACAACAATCAGATACTCCACAGCCAGCTACAGACCTTAAACCTAGCTGCATGGAAGATACTTTAGCCAAACAAGCACTGCCCCTCTCCAAAGCAGTTATGGATGTCATCCTGGAGGCCAGAAGGCCCAGTACCAGGAAAGCCTATTCGGATAAATGGAAGAGATTCTGTGCCTGGAACCAGGCTCACAGCCTTTATCCTCCTTGTGCCAAACATTCATCAGATATTACAATATTTGACTGAGATGCTGGACAAAGGCCTTTCCTTTTCATCCATAAAGATACACGCCTCTACCCACTACAACACAGATCCACCAATTTTCTCTCATCCCTTGTTAAAACAGTACCTCAGAGGGGCAAAAAACATAAGACCACCCCGTAGAGCACAACTCCGTGGTTCCTCAACTTTGTTTTGGAAAAATTAACTACCTCTTTGAGCCAGCTAGCACAGCAGAATTAAAATATCTCTTGGAAAACTGCTCTGCTCCTGGCACTAACATCAGCACGAAGAGTTTCAGAATTACAAGCACTAATGGCAGTAGAACCATTCCTTATTTTCCACCAGGACAGGGCGTCTCAAGAACTAATCCTACTTTTATGCCTAAGGTGGTATCAAGTGTGTCTCTGAACCAAACTATTCACTTGCCAAATTTTTATCCAAAACCACAGAATAAAGGGGAGAGACTACTGCATTCTTTTGACATTCACAGGCAGATGTCCTTCAAGGATGCATCTGCAGTCCTTACAAATGGGTTGTCCTGTCATCAGGCAGCCCTTCGGTCGGCCGGATTCCAAAGTCTGGGTCCGGCTTCGGCTGGTGTCGCACTTCACCCGACGTCAT
Organism: Protopterus annectens; assembly: GCF_019279795.1. Taxonomy (NCBI): domain Eukaryota; kingdom Metazoa; phylum Chordata; order Ceratodontiformes; family Protopteridae; genus Protopterus; species Protopterus annectens. The sequence goes on from NC_056743.1 coordinate 973,396,031, forward strand.
AGCTGCAGTTCTTCGGGTATAAAGGCATCAGCCGACGCCATTTTCCCCAGTCTTTCTTGCCACGTGGTGCCCGAAGCAGAAGCTGTTCGCAAGTGCCGGTCGGTCAGATCCAGAGATTACTACTACCGAATACTACTTCGAAGACTTCTAAAAAGCTAAGTACCCCGTTGGGGACTCTTTCTTGCCTCAGCCGATGTCAGAAAAAGTGAATAACTGTTTAACTTGTGGGAAACAAATACCTCAAAGATTTCCACTCTTACTGCTTACCTTGCTTAGGCCCAGACCACGACGTAGTAGCTTGTCTAGCCTGTGCTTCTTTTAACCGACGGACGCTTAGATGTCGGTCGGAGTTTGCTGAGCAGTTTTTCGGCTCTGATTTTGCGTATATTATGCCGTCGGATCCTCAGACTACACAAATTGCCAAAAAACGCAAAGAAAAGGACCGACACTCGCGGTCTGCGGTTTCGGCCGAAACCACGGTTAAGCAGACCGCGAGTGTCTCTGTTTCGGCCGAAGCCGAGCAAGCGGTCCTTGCTTCAGCCGAATCCATGCCTTCTACCGAGGCCTCTTCTAGCCTAGTAGAATCGGCTTCAGAAATCCAACCTGCGGTTGTGGTTTCTCAGGAATTATCAGACACTATTCCCTTGGATGCATCAACCCCTGCACGTGGAGCTGCTAGGCCCCCTGCAGCCATGTCCATTAAGTCCTTTGCCAGGGCTAAAGCAGCCAAAACTACTAAGTCTGTGCCTGTTAAACCCCCCTCTCACAGGCCCAGCTCCAGTTCCCAAATGCTTTCTCTGGCAGAGGATCTCATTTCCTTAAGGGGATCCCAACCACATCCAGACAGGGCCTCTCATCCACCTCCAGAGAAGAGACCTAGAGCAGAGCCCCCTGAGCCACTGTCCACTGATGATTCCTCTGATTCAGACAATACAGACCCTCCAGAGGCTCCTTTTTCTCCTTATGAAGACTCTGATGCTGAAGAGTCAATTCCTTCTGCCTCTCCACCTGAGGAATTTTCCTTTGGGGAAACCTTGCATGCCATGAGGGAACAATTTCAGTGGCAGGGCCAAGATTTCTCAGACTCCAGAAAAAGGCTTAGGACCTTTTTGCATTTACCACAACATAGGCCTTTAGCTATACCTCCAGTTCTTTCTGATGCATTTAATGATGCTTGTACTGCTCCTGATTCTTTACCTCCAGCCCCTGCTAAGCCCGATAGGTTCTACAGGGTCCCGGACACTCGTCACCATTTATACAAGGCTCCTTTTGCAGATCCCGAGACTATCTCCCAGGGGCCTAAGGCAGTAGCATCTACCTCTGTTAAAAATCCCTCCCTCTGAAAGGGAATCCAGGTCCTTAGAGATGGGGTAAAAAAGTATACACCTCTGCTACTCTGTCAGCTAGAGCCTTGAACTGTCAGTTTCATATGATCCAATATCAGGAGTTTATGCTTGATCAATTAACTAAGAAACTGTCCTCTGATGAATCTTTAGATAAGAAATATGTTCTGGAAATGGTACATAACATTCAGCAGGTTAGTAACCATTCTTTAAAATGCGGCTATGATGCACTGGAGGCTTCCTTTAGATCAGCCATGACTGGCACAGTTATCAGAAGGCATGCATGGTTGAAAGAACAGGCCTTGCCGGATCATGTCAAATCAAAACTATTAGATGCTCCCATGGATAAGGTCAATCTATTTGGTTCTTATCAGCAGGTACTGAAGAAAATGGAAGAGAAGGCAAAATCTGTACAAACAGTAAAAGATTTCTTGCAGGTCCAACCGCCAAGGTTTAGCAGGAACTGGCCCTCCAAGAATTGGTCCTTTCCAGACTCCTCTAAAGCTCAGAGGCAGGAATAGGCGTTCAAGAGGCAGAAATCAATCCAGGGGTGCCTACAGGGGACGCCAGTGGCAGGGCAACAACCAGCGAGGCACAGACTCAGCAACTACCCCTGCAACAGGACAATCACAGTGACTTGGCTCTGGCACCGCCTACCAGGGAACAGATAGCAGCACCCTTAGGCGGAAAGCTAGCCCTTTTTTTCAAAAAACTGGCACTGCATCACAAGGGACAAGTGGATTTTGAAAACAATAGACCAGGGTTACAGGTTTCATTTCCATACTCTTACCAGGAAAAAGAGGAATGCCAAATCAAAGGACAGAAGCTCTAAAACAAATAGCTCTATTAGTAAGCATGAGAGCTGTGGAAAAGGTACCATCTATGGAACAAGGAAAGGGATTTTACTCCAGACTCTTCCTGGTACCAAGAAAAGAGAAAAAATGGAGGCCTATTCTCGACCTGTCCACCTTAAACACATTCCTCATTGTTCCAAAATTCAAAATGCTGACCCTACAGCAGCTTCTTCCCATGCTGGGCAAGGAGTCTTGGCTGGTAACTCTAGATCTCAAGGAGGCATACCTGCACGTCCCCATACGACCAAATTGCAGAAGATACCTCAGATTTCTTACAGGATCAGAGCATTATCAATTCTCAGCATTGCCCTTTGGCTTATCTACTGCGCCCAGAGTGTTCACGAAATGCCTGGCATCAGTAATCGCTCATTGCAGACTTCAGGGAATCCAAATTTATCCATACCTGGATGACTGCCTGATACAAGCGGATAACAAAAACAAGCTAACAGAAGATTTACAGAGTCATTTACTTGCTGCAAGCCCTGGGATATACAGTCAATATAAAAAAGTCAAGGCTGATACCATCCCAAAGAATGACCTTTTTAGGTGCAGAGCTGGACACATCAAAGCAGATGGCATTCCTAACTGTAGAAAAGCAAGAACAACTCCCTCTCTACTTCTTGGCATAAACAAAGCAGAACCATCTAACAGCAAGCAAAGTATTGCAAGCCCTGGGCTTCATGGCATCCTGCATAATTCTGGTCCCTCATGCCAGACTACATATGAGAAAGCTACAGTGGTACCTGAAGAATTTATGGTCTCAACACAAACACAGCCTAGAAACCAAAATTCCACTAATACCATGCCTGAAGCAAGAGTTCCTTTGGTGGGCTCAGGCCTGTCAGTCAAACACAGGTTTGCCCTTCTACAAAATTCAACCAAGCCAGACCATCACAACAGACGCCTCAGACCTCGGTTGGGGGGCCCACATGCTGGACAAGTGCATACAAGGCCTATGGACTCAGGATCAGCTGCACCTGCACATAAATCTAAAGGAAATGCTGGCAGTAAAATTGGCACTCCAGACATTCAGACCATTCCTCCAAGAAGGGCAGTTGATAAGGACAGACAACACCACAGTTATGTGGTACATCAACAAACAGGGAGGCACACATTCATACCCTCTATGCCGGATGGCACTGGACCTATGGAATGTGGCTCTGAGCTACAACCTTCAGTTACAAGCAATTTTTGTACCGGGAAAAGAAAACATTCTAGCAGACATATTAAGCAGAACTACCACGGATGCTCACGAATGGATGCTACACCCGGACATCTTCAAAGCCATCACAAGAAAATGGGGACTACCACAAATAGACTTATTTGCATCCCCACTCAATCACCAGCTCAAGAAATTCTGCACAAGGACGTACCACCCACTTGCTTGGAAGGTGGACTCACTATCTTTCAGTTGGGAAAACCTGACAGCATATGCCTTCCCAACACTTCCTTTGATGCACAAGGTGCTTTTGAAGATCAAAGAGGAACGTCCAAGGATCATTCTGATAGCTCCAGACTGGCCAAGACAACATTGGTACCCATTACTGAGGAGCATGTCTCTGGAACAAATGTGGACACTACCCCTGATCCCATTGCTGTTAACACAGAACAGCTACAACATCCTGCATCCAAACCTGAAAACTCTGCAGCTGACTGCCTGGAACATTACATAAGAGCAACTAACCCAAATTTATCTCAAAGGGTTAAAGACATTATCCTTGAGGCTCGCAGACCTTCAACAAGAAAGAATTATGCAGCAAAATGGAAAAGATACCTCATTTGGAGTAATACAAACGGAAAAGGTGTCCTTGGTAAACATAGCCAACATCCTGGAGTACTTGGCAGAGCTCTTCCATTCAGGCCTGTCTTACTCCTCTATCAAGATACACGCATCAGCTATTTCGGCAGAATACAGCATGGATCCCCCTGTCTTCTCACATCCTCTGCTCAGGCAGTTTCTGAGGGGAATTAAAAATGTAAAACCTCCTAGAAAACCACCACTACCAGCATGGGACTTGAACTTTGTGCTAGAAAAATTGACACTTCCTCCTTTCGAACCAGCAGCAACAGCAGAATTGCAATACTTATCCTGGAAGACTGCTTTCCTGCTGGCAGTCACCTCAGCAAGAAGGGTTTCTGAACTACAGGCATTAATGGCAGTGCAACCCTTCCTGATCTTCCATCAAGACAGTGTCCATGAGAACAAATCCTACATTTATGCCTAAGGTGGTATCCAGAGTGTCTTTAAACCAGGCTGTCCACCTACCTACATTCTTCCCCAACCCACAGAACAGGGGAGAAAGACTGTTGCATACCTTGGATGTGCATAGACAATTACGCTACTACCTGGACAGGACCAAGTGCAATAGAAAAACTGACCAGCTTCTGGTAGCATATGCAACAGGAAGGGAAGGAAAAGCAATTTCAAAACAGACAATCTCCAAATGGATAGGAAATTGCATTCGATTTTGTTACTCCTTCCACGGAAAGAAAACTCCAGAGAACATCAGGCCTCGCTCAACAACGGCTACAGCCACTACTACAGCTTTCTTACGAGGAGTGGCTACCAAGGACATTATAGAGGCTGCTACTTGGACCTCCGTGCATACATTTGCCAGGCATTATAATTTACCTTTATATTCTAGATCCCGAGCAGGTTTTGCCTCTGCTGTTTTACAAGGTATTCTAACTGCACCATAATCTCTCTTCATTCCTCCTCCCCTAGTTTGGCTATGGTATTCTACCCATTTGTAAGGACTGCAGATGCATCCTTGAAGGACATAGTACAGTTTTGTACCTACCATAAATGTCGATGTCCGATAGGAATGCATCTGCAGTCAGGATTACTCACCCGCCTTCCCCTCTGTGGTACTCCTAGGGTATTTGCCATCTTTCAGCTAGCTTGGGGGGATCTATTATGGTGTATTTGTTTGTATATATGTACATACATGCTTATTTTGTGTGTTTGCTCTCTACTATTTGGAAACATTGGCATTTATCCAAATTTAGCCATCCAAGAGGGCATCTGGGGCAAGAAACACTGAGGAAAATGGCGTCGGCTGATGCCTTTATACCCGAAGAACTGCAGCTATGACGTCGGGTGAAGTGCGACACCAGCCGAAGCCGGACCCAGACTTTGGAATCCGGCCGACCGAAGGGCTGCCTGACGACAGGACAACCCATTTGTAAGGACTGCAGATGCATTCCTATCGGACATCTACATTTATGGTAGGTACAAAACTGTACTTTACGCTTCTATTTGGACAAAACCAAAGCTTTCAGAAAATCTGAGCAATTACTAGTAGCATATGCTGCAGGAACACAGTGAAAAGCCATTTCAAAGCAGACTATTTACAAATGGATAGGACATTGCATACGTTTCTGCTATACACACCATGGAAAACCTGTGCCTACCAGCATTAGATCTCACTCTAGGGCAACAGCCACTTCAACAGCCTACCTCTGAGGAGTACCTACCAAGGATATTTTGGAAGCAGCAACATGGAGCTCTGTGCATACTTTCACCAAGCATTACCACCTGCCTCTGTACTCCAAATCCAGAGCTGGCTTCGCCTCTGCAGTGCTGCACGGCCTTATAGCCACCCCAAATGCATTGTAGTACCAGCCACCCTACCTCAGCTTTGGGATTCTACCAAAGTGTAATGACTGCAGCCGTGTAACACGAACATAGTACAGTTTTGTATCTACCATAAATGTAGATGTTAGTGTTCACACTGCTGCAGTCCAGGTTACCCTCCCTCTCTATACTGCTGGTGCGTACCTAGGTAATCTACCCTTTACTACCTATGGGGAGTGTTTGCTTGTCTTATGTTTTATTAGCAATTTAAATTGCCTACCTATTTGGGGACACCTGACATCTGGGGCAAGAAAAACTGAAGAAAATGGCATCTGCTGCATCTTGTATACCCCTTTCGCACTGACGTCGGGGAGGAAGCGACAGCAACAGACGCCGGACCAAGACTTTGGAACTCGGGCCGACTGGGGAACCGCCTGACGGCAGGATAACCCAAGTGTAATTACTGCATCAGTGTGAACACTCTACATTTATGGTAGGTACAAAACTGTACTTTTAGCTTGGCACTCTGTCCAACTGGTTGAGTTGGTGGGGTACAAAAGTTTACTCCTTACCATAATCTGTGTTGGCAGTTTCATCTCATCACTGAACTCGCCCTCCTCTCCCCTGGGTCTAGTCTGCTAGGTGTCAACTTGACTTCTCCACTGCTTTGTCAGGCTTGCGGAGACCTGAAGGGGTCTCTGGTGATTGTGTGAGGAAAGGGACCTTCTGTCACTTGTTTTTGATGGACCGAGGTGGTTACCTCTTTCTGACACTTGAAACTACCAACAGTGCTCTTATTTACTGTATTTTTTGCTACCTATTTTTGGTTTTGTCAGATTCATTGGTAGTTTTGATGGCTATAATACAAATATTGTGATTTGTACCACTAAAAGATGTCTTAGGCTCTCACTTAAGCATCGTGATCTTGCAAAAAAAAAAAAATCCTGTGGTTGTACAGATGCTTTGACTTGTTTGTGCCCTTGAATGTTGGGTCTTGGAATACTAACACTTTTTTTTCCCTCTTATGTACAGCTGGCAGGACTTGCTCTTATAATAATTGGAGTTGTTGTGCAAGTGAAGCTGAACAAATCCATCTTGATAACCGACTTTGAAGCATCTGGAGCCCCCATTGTCATCATTGCTGTTGGTGTTATCATATTCTTTATTGCATTCTTTGGTTGTTGTGGAGCCTGGAAGGAAAGCTACTGCTTGGTGACAACGGTAAGAAAGGTTCATATTGTGAGATTTTGGGTGTTAAACATTGCAGTGAGTGCTGTCAAACTAGGTAATTCCCATTAGTTCTAGAAGACAAGCCGAGATGATTAGCAGAAGTCCTGAGGATAAAGTTGGTCACTTATTCCCACTTTCAGGACCCAGAACTGTAATACTTCAGATGCTTTGTCTCTGTCAAAAATGACATCTCTGGCTTTGTGGACCAGTTGCTTTTGTTTTGCCATTTCAAATAGAAAAGTGAAGTGCATTTTTATTTTACTTCTGTGGTAGTTTGTGTGCACACACTATTTGTAAAGCTGGCATGGGGAAATGTAACATACTTGCACCTTGCCCCATTATATATAATCTCTCTTTATGCCACTACAGGGCACCTTGCCCCATTATATATAATCTCTTTATGCCACTACAGGGCACCTTGCCCCATTATCAGTCAACATTTCTTGTATAACAACCTCAGTTTCTGGTGGGGGTTGCTTATTGTGGTCCTGTTGCTGCTGTCATGCAGGAAAGCCAGCACATTTGCTCCATTTACCTATCTAGTGTAAGTAGTGCATGCAGTCCTGTTACCCTGTCACTTCTCAGCCAACTTTTGTACTTCTACAAGCTGACCCTTACTTTGGCCCTGTAGTAAAGAGCCCTGTTGTGGCAAGACCCATTTTTCCACTTCATATGGTTTTCAATTGAGGGTACTATTGTGATGAGAAAACAATACTGTTATCCATTGCTCCTTCCCAAGTAAATCCTGCTCATTAACTGCACTGCCCAGTTCCGAATTAGCCTGAAGCTCAAGGGCTTAAACTGATCAGAATGCTTTTGCTACTTTCTGAAATAATGCATTGCAGTTACTATGTTTTTAAAACTGAATTGCTTTGCAAAACTACTTTCCTAATGAAAGCTTTGCACGTTAAAGTGCTGGAAAACCCCACCTCTAATGTCTGGTTAACTAGATGAGATTTTTTTCTAAAAATCAGTTTAGGTTCACCCAATTTTTAGGTTCACCCAATTTTTAGGTTCACCCAATTTTTAGGTTCACCCAATGTTTAGGTTCACCCAATTTTTAGGTTCACCCAATTTGTGTGCACTTCTCTGCCAAAGATTGTTAATGTTCAGTGAATGACCACTGTTGCACTAGTGATGACTTAAGCCACAGAGGGCCTAACATGTTGGCACCCAGCTTCCTGGGAACATTGACCTGTATCCGTAGTTCTTGTATCGCATTGTCAGAGAGGATTGCAAGTTGAAGTGCATAGTCTGGCGGTTCTACTTGGTTTCCATAGTGCCAACAAAAATCAAAAAGTCGAAGCAGCTGGACAAAAAAATAGATAAAAATGCTCAAGGCTTGGAAAATACGAAACCACGGACTAGCATAACTTCCACTTTATTCAACGCTTTCGTAAAAAACTTCTTCAGAACCAAAAGGAATGTTGCATCAAGCATTCATTTAAATACTGTACAAATTAAAATCAATTACATAGTATAAAAACGTAATTAGAGCCCTTTACAAAAAGCAAACTCTTCATTCATCATTATGCACTATAGAATAGGCATAATTGAATACATTACAATAACAAACATTATAAAACATATGCTTCACGATCTTTTAAGAAACATTTAATATTGATGGCTTCATTTAACCCAGGAAAATGATCCGCCTGTAGTTTAATTTGCCATCTAGCCTCTCTTTGAGCCAAAAAATTCCTGTAATCTTCCCCCCCCTGATGTCAGGTTCAGTGTTCCAGGATAGAAAACAAAATTTTTTTGAAACAAATACATTCGACACTGTTTATAAAGTATTTATTTGTCCTTTTTTTCTAATATTATACATATGCTCCTTCATTCTAACATTTAATTTTCTAGTAGTCATACCAGTATAAAATGATGAGCATTTGTCACACTGCAATATAAACAACAACTTTTGTTTTGCAACAAACTACCAGGGACCCCTATGGTATTAAGTATGTGAGGAAGCTGAATGTAGGGACCTTCTAAAGTAAACCTACAGACGGAACAGTCATGACACTTGTGCATACCTCTGTTGATATGCCCCTTCTTAATGCTACATGTGCTTCTATCTCTCCCCTTTTCAAATGCTCCTTTCAGACTATATTCATTCCTATAAACAAACTTCGGTTTCCCCTTAATGGCTGCCATTAAATCAGCATTTCCTTTGAGGATCTTCCAATTATTGTGTATAATATTACGTATACTTATATTGTCAACACTCCTATTCATACTGAAACACAAAATTTCAGTATACTTTCCAGTTTCCTTAACTTTGAGTGTTGGCCTATTTTTCAAAATGGTGGATACAAGGTTGCACGTTGGCCTATTAGCATATGTTTTATAATGTTTGTTGTTGTAATGTATTCAATTATGCCTATTCTATAGTGCATAGTGATGAATGAAGAGTTTGCTTTTTGTAAAGGGCTCTTTATGTTTTTACACTATGTAATTGATTTTTAATTGTGTGCAGTATTTAAATGAATGCTTGATGTAACATTCCTTTTGGTTCTGTTTTTTACGAAAGCGTTGAATAAAGTGGAAGTTACGCTAGTCTGTGGTTTCGTATTTTCCAAGCCTTGAGCAGTTTTTTGATCTTGGTTTCCATAGTGCCAATAACATTTTCGTCAATGTTATTTATCTTGAATATGTACTTTAATGCTTTTGGCGATAGCATGTTGAACTAAAGGTGACAAAGTATGTTATGTTGCGTGTAGGAAGCAAATTCTTCACAATGATCTTAATCAGGTTGTAGTTTGCTTGGAGATGGAACATACTGCCCCTTGTCCCAATTATGCTAGTTGACAAGACCATCTCGCCAAGAGCCAGATCTCTCCAGAACTAGATGCAGAAAAGGCTGTATACAGTGTCCAGGATTGCCACAAGTGCAAAAAGTAAAAATACCCTTGAGAAGGAATCCCAGGTAGCTAACTGCTAAGAGTCCAAAGGCCACACTAGGCCCAGTCTGTTGCATATATTGGAGTGCTGATGTAGCCCTGTCCAGCTCTATTTAAACCAAGTCCCTTGGTGACTCTTTTCAGGAGGCCTTTGTTGAAACTCAAAACGACTCCACTTTTTCCTGGGCCAAGCCTATAATGTTATCTGCTTGGCTCCGATTACCAGTCAGTCATCCCTCCCTCCTTGTCCATAAGGACATTGGTTGCACTTGTATCTCAAGACCGGTGCCAATTCACAGCCTTGTTTAGGCCTAGACCTTTCATATAGCAAGTGCAACTTTTGTTTCAGTTCCTGACCCTGTTAGAGCTTTACATTTTGCAGTACTGTTAGACCAGTTTCATCTGTGTAGTGATGCACACTTCTCACCTGTTCAGCTTAGTTTCTATTTATAAGGCTTTCTTTTAAATGATAGGGAGGTTGAAAACACTAGTAAAAGGATAAAGGCTGTGAAAGATTTGATTTCAAGAGGAATAAACAGTCTGAATGTCAAACCTATAGCTTCCCTGTTGATTACTGAGACTGTGCAAGTTGGACTCTTAACCATTTTATAAAACGGTTATCAAAAGTATCCAAATTCTCTCCAGTTTGTTGCCAAAAGGCTAAAATAAAACGGCATCAGAATCTGAGTGCCTTACTTAACTTCAAGCGGTTTGTGAATGGTATTCTAATAACAGATGCATCATCTTTTAAGATTTATCAGAGTTGATGTATTTAGTAGGAGGGGTGAGGTGTCGACCCCTGCAGATCTGAGGAACTGACTTGACAGCTATTTTGCTTCCAGTTTTATACCTGGTAATTGTGCATTCTTATCGCCAAGTATCAAACTTCAGTTATGGAGGTGTACATTTTGGTATCTGCTTTGATAAATAAAGGCATTGCTTTGGTGAATGTACCTGGGACTTGAGCAGTGTTTAGTGAAGTTAGACCCATCAGCCCCTGTTAGTGCAGTGTTTTTTCATTCTACACGTTTTAGAACAATATTTTAAGATGCAGCAAAAAATGCAATGGAACTGCACATATTTGGTTTACTTTCAAAACCAGTGTCATTCTGTAGCAAGAAACAGCAGGTACCTACTCTTGCCCATCAGTGTGATTCTATAGGTAAGAGGTGCAGAAATTGTACTACCTGTGAAGGCTCTTCCCCTACCATCATCACTTGCGCAAGTCAGGTAAAAGTTAGTCCTCCAGACTGTGTATAATTTGTTCTGCACCAAAAGATATTTACTTTGTGAAGACTAAACATTTCATGCATTTATTTCAATATTTTCATTTAGCTTGTAGGAACCTGTTCTCACCTTATCGGAGAAAAATATGACTACTTCAGAGTATATGGTACCAATAATTTAGGAATACCTTCACAGAATATTTTGACAGAGAATGGTGTCCATATTCACAGCTTTAGATCCAAGAGAGGTGGCTAGGATGTAGAAAGTCTCCTTTAGATAGGCAGTGTTTATGCAGTGTTTATGCAGTGCATGTGAGGAAAGAGTCTTTATATTTTTCTTCCACATAATCTGATTTGGTAATGCTGTCTGTCCCCTTCATTGTAGCATTTTTTTTTGTTTTCATGTCGCTTTTTTCTTTATTGAAAAGTGTCTAGAATGTCCTTCAAGCTGTTCCCAGCAGTAATTCCTCTTGGACAGAAAATTTACTAAAGTGGGTAAAGGTTTGAGTTCCTAAACTGAAGTAAGTTTTTGATGTAAATGCAACATGTGTTGCTTTAAAGATACTTGCGTGACTTGGGATAGACCCTTAAAAGCAAGTCTAAGTTATTGAATGCTGCAGTGACTCTGTCAGTTGATGTTGCTTTTGTAAACTGTATACTGCTTATTTCTCTGTTTCAGCAGAGTTGCAAAAGTTTGAAAAGGAATTTTTATAATGTTTTGATATTAACTACTAAGGAAAAACTCAAATTGCAAAATTTCAGGAAGCACCTGCAGACAAATATTTAAAAGTAGGTTAAGGATATGTGATGCATTTGGAGGCTTAGCAATTGTAACTTGTTCCAGAGAAACCCTTGCATCAAGTAAAACATTGTGCAGTTAATGAATCTGTTCTTTTTATTTCAGTAAGGCATATACTGGGTAATAATGCATATACTGGGTAATTTCCAGCCTGAGGTAAAGGTGTTTTTTTTTCTCCTGTGTGTGCATTTACATATCTCTATAGATATACATGGATACAGACATGAATATAGATTATAGATGTACAGTTGATATAGCTTGATATACATAGATTAAAGATGGTTTACTATTAAAACAAAACTGCATTTGTGTACTGGTCACATGGTCCATCTGAAATGTGGAATCCAGAAAGGTGAAAGAAGCCAAGTTGAAATTGAATACATTGACACGTGTAGTTTGACGTCGCCACCTGATATGTTGAATGCATCAGTCACCATGCTGTACACCTTAACGTACTGTGACATTCTGCAGTCAATGGTACATTTTGCAGGTGGGTAAGCCCCCCTGCACCCCCACATGGGGCTGCGCCCACACACCCTCTGCAAATTATATACATCAACTCGAAGATTGGTCTACAGTAATGATATGGGTTAATTCCCTGTTCTTCACTGAACTGTGATCTCCGTTCACAATGCTGAACTCTGGTTATAAAATTACACTACCCATTCGATGTAGTGTTGTCTGTTTTCTGGTTTGGCAGTCTGCCTATTGGAAAGTGCCTCTTGACCACATGCCGGCACAAAAAATGAGTCTTAATTCACTTTGTCAAAAGATATTTGGAGTGTACCTTTTTTGTCGAAGCCTTAATTCCTCTAACGTTCAGTTGAGCGGAATTTTTCTTATTGGGGAAAATGTTTGGCCATCACTGGGAATTTGCCATTTTCCCCACTGTAGCGTGGTCTAAGATCTGGTATTTAGTTGGGGGGCTGTGGGGGCACAGCCCCCCCCCCCCCACCTAGGTGCATTTTAAAGTTTGTCAATTTTGTGACAGATTGGTTGACAGTGATTTCCCCCGGGACAAATTTTGGTTAAATGTAGGCTGGATTAAGGCTTCAAATGGGATTCAACAAGGTATTCCTCAAATAATTTTTTTTTGACTAAGTGGAGTAGACCATGTATTGTATGTGCATGTATGTAATCTATTTTTGTTTTTTGTGTACATATAGGGTCTGTTATATATTGGAGCATCCAAAATGTCGAATATCCTGTGTTTGACACCATATGGTCGACATTTTAATGTTCGAATATATAATAAAAAAAAAAAGAAATTCATACCAACTCTGAGACTGCACTTCAGTGCAGAAAAGGGAAATTCTCCCATTCTGTACAGTACAATGCTGTTAGTCAACCTTTGAACACTTAATGTTGATCATATGGTCTCGACCATATGACGTTCGACATTTCAAGCGTTCAAAGATTTAACATAGGATGTGTGTGTGTGTATGTATGTATATATGTATGTATATATGTATGTGTATGTGTGTGTGTGTGTGTATATATATATATATATATATATATATATAGATATGTATATATATATGTATAGTATATGCACGTGCATAAGCGCTTTCGGGTCTCAATGATTTTAAGCTATTAGAATTCGAGTACTTTTTATTATTTACAGTAATGGATGGGAATTGCATATGCTACGCTGACTGAGCCGTTGGTTGTGATAAGTTTCACTAACGTCCGTTTAAACGATGTGCTGAGTATTTCTGGGGCTATAGATTTAAACTTTTGCTAATACCTAATAAGCAGTAAAATACAGCAAAGGTAACGCTCCAGAGTTCAGGTAAAAAATAGAAGAATATGCCAATAAATCCTTCCAGCAGCACTAACTTTATTAAAACACAAGCGATTTCGCATGTAGCTTCATCAGGTGTATATACTAAAATAAAAACACCTTTTAAACCATTCATTCTAATCGCATGACATCAACTAATTAAAATTTAGAGAGACACTCAAATGGTGATACAAGTATATGTTCAGAAGTCAGATATTTTGCCTACCTACGTATAGATCTCTTACTTAATATAGGTTTAATAGGGACAGTCATTTAAACCATGCCCATAATTTGCTTTAAGTCTCGCAATCCAATTGGCTTCCATTTGTTCAGTTCTAGCTCTGATATCACCTCCCCTAATATTACAGTATGTTCTACCTGTCACTACAAATTTAAATGTGATGCTCACCTACGCTCTTAACATGTTTAGCTAAAGCATTAATATTACTACCTTTATATGATAGAGATTTTATTTATTATTTTACATTTGTTGACCGGGCTAGTCTAGCTGGATATATGTCCATTTTCAGTAGAGGCCCGGGGAGAAAAGCTCCACACAAAACATAACAAAGAGACATGTTAATAATAAAAAAAAAATTAAAAATAAAAATAGGAATATAAAATTAGTAATAAAATCAACATAAAGTTAAGCCACACAACTACAGTAGACATGAATAATACTAGGTCAGTTACAAAGCATCTTAATGGATAAAGGCTACGCCAAAAGCTTCTACAATATACAAAAAAAGTTAAAGTACAAGTGACTAGAAAAGTTGAAGGAGTAATACAAGATTAGAAAAGTGGGAAGAGACGGTCAAAAAGTGAGAAGAGAAAAGAAGACAAAAGAGGAGAGGGGAGAGATGAGAGAAGTAGGTCAGAGCATAGAAGGACTGCAAAGGGTAAAAGAAAAACTAGGTATATGCTTAACTATTAAGCACAGAGTAGGGTTAAAGGTAGAGAAAAGGGTAATGAGGAAAGTTAGTCTGGTGTACTACATGAACAAAGCCACTGATTTTGTAAGTACAGTTTAATCTTTTGTTTGAAGAGAGGTTAAGGATGTGATCAGAGTAATATCCCTAGGTAGCAGATTCCATTTTCTACCTACAGTATTAGTGAATAGAGAGTCGCCAGCTAAGTTGTGGGACTTTATGGATTTGGTCATGAGTTTACAAGAGGATCAAAGGGAGGTAAGATTGTTATAAGGGATTAAAAGTTGTGAAAGTATGGGAGTGTTATCAGGTTGGTACAGTATTTTGTGGGCAATAGTAAGTTGTGAGATTATAAGATAGTTTTGTAGTTCTAGCCAGCCTAAAAGTTTCAAATTAAGACAGTGATGGGTTCTGAAAGGGTTACCAGTGGCAAAGCGGGCAATGTTATTCTAGCAAGTTGCTAGTTTGTTTAGGTTAGCTTTCTTGAGGTTGGTGAAGATAGGAGAGGCATAAGAGAGTAGATATAAGATGGGAGTGGGCAATAGTAGCTCTAGAAGATGGGGTGAGAAATGGTTTAATCCGGTATAAGGATCCTATTTTTTTGTTAACTGTTTTGATGGTGGTGTTGATGTGTATCAAAAGTGAGATTGTTATCAATGGTTATTCCTAGCAGTTTAGTTGTAGAGTCAGGAAAGATGACAGTGGCGTTGTTTGACAAGATGGTGAAGTTTAATGGGGTGGTTCGAGTGGTGGGGGTGAAGAGGAGAAGTTTAGTTTTTTTAGCATTAAGAAGGAGGTACCGTTTAGTAAACCATGTTTCTACTGTGTTGAAGATATTTTGAGTTAGTGAGATTAGATCTGAAGAGGAAGATGCTGAACAAATAATAGTGGAGTCGTCAGCGTATTGAATGCAGGTAGCTTGAGGGATTACAGAGTGAAGATCATTAATAGAGGGAGAAGTGGACCAAGAATAGAGCCCTGAGGGACTCTAATAGAAATGGGCAATAAGGAAGAGATGTGGTTGTCCCAAAGAACGGCTTGTCTGTTACTCAGATATGAACTAAACCATTTAATGGCAAGGTTATCAAATGAGAGGGATTCGAGAATGTTAATTTAGAGTGGTTAACCATGTCGAAAGCTTTTAGAGAGGTCAATGAATAGAGCAGAAGAGAAAAGATTATTGTTGCGATTGCTGTTTATGGTGTCTACAAAGGAAAGGAGGGCAGTGGTGGTGCTATGGTGAGGTCTAAAGCCGTGTTGACAGTTAGCTATGATGTTGTGTAAAGAGAGACCCTGTACAAGTTGCTGATGAATACATTTCTCCATAATATTTGCTAAAGGTGAGAGAAGAGCAATTGGAGTAGTCAGAGTTACCACTTTTGTGTAGTGGGATAATGAGAGACTTTCCAGATAGCAGGGATGGTTCCCTCTTGGATAGTCCTATTTATGAGTATAGTTATCGGGTATGCAATTTCTTTGGCTGCCTTTTGAAGAAAAAGAGAAGGGAGCTTGTCAGCAGAGGGGGTACAAGGTTTCAGTTTGAAAATAAGTCTGTAGATGAAAGAGGTAGAGATGGGTTGTAGAGAGAAGTTGTAAGGAGTCTACTAGATTATTTGGAGGGTAGAAGTTATTGGTGTTCAGTTGCCTAGCAAGAGATTGAATAGTTTCAGTAAAGAGAGTTAAAAGCATTTGCAGTTTGAGGGGTGTCTGGGTCAGCATTTAGAGGGGAGGGAGTTTTGGCTGTTCCTGGTGAAAGGAGTCTATTGCTCGAGGACCAGAATTGTTTGGGTTTATTGAAATTGGTTTCTTGAAGTTCACAGTAGAATTTTCTTTTGTCTGTGATTATAGCTTTTTTGGTAAGATTTCTAAGTTGGCGAAAGTGAAGAAAATCAGAGCTGATTCTATGACCTCTCCATTTGGCCCAAACTTTATTTTTTAGAGAGGATTAGTTTTTTAGTTTCATTCGAGAGCCATGGGGCTGTATTAGACTTCATTCTAATGGTACGCTCAGGAGCATGTTTGTCCAAAATGGAAAGGAAAGTAGAATTAAAGAATAATACTGCTTCGTTAAGTGAAAGTGATTTTAAGGGGTTCCAGTTGCATGTTCTGAGTTCGTTTTGAAATAGGTCAATTTTAAAGTGTTTGGTAGAGCATATTTTTCTTATGTTAGGGAGGTTTTGACAATCTGTCTTTTCTCTTGTAATATAAGTTAAGCAGTGGCCACTGAGGTCATCGGGCATAGTTCCTACTTTATATGTGACGTTGACTTTGTTTAGGAGTATCCAGTCTAAGATACTCTGTTTCTTACTTGGCTTATTAAGCCTTGTAGTAGAGGTAATGGATTGGGTAAAACCATGTAGGTTTATGTGAGAGGAGGGATTTTCAGCATTAATAGTATTCCAGTCTATATTAAAGTCACCAAGAATTAGTTTCTTGGGGGTAATTGGTGGAAACCCAACTGAGAAAGTCTTCTAAGATAGGTATATTGTTACCTGGTGGTATATACACATGCAAATGATGTAAAGGGCTTTCTTTGCATTTAATTGGAGTTTAGTGATGATGGCTTCTACTTTATTATCCTGGGTTGGACAGGCTGAGAGGGTAGAGATATTGAGATGATTACAGAATTGCTACTGCACCACCCTTTCGTTTAGAACGGTCAAGCCTTAGTATGTTATAGCCATGGGGTATAATCTCAGCATCTTTAGTGACTGGCTTTAGCCAGGTCTCTGAGAGGCAGAGAATGTCAAAACAGTGAGTGTCAAGGAGGGCGTGTAGTTAGGGTACTTTGTTGTTTACACTTCGTATGTTAAGATGCCCTATGAGGAAGGTATTATTGAAGCTTGGTCTAGATGCTTGAGGGGAGGGATACACTGGGCCAGGGTTGGGGTGAACGTCACCGTCTTGTAAGGTAGGATCATCAGGTCTGGATGTGAAGTTGCTCTTAAGAAGGGTTAGAGGTTTCATTTTTTTATCTGAGGGTAAGGCATAGATGAGGTGAGAGTGCCTGTGGAACTTGGGTAGATGGTAGCTAGGGGTGGAATTAGTATGGTGGAATTAGTATTTAAGAATGAAGTGAGAGAAGTGTGGAAGATAGATGTATGTTTTTGTATGTAGTTTGGCTGGATATTAAGTGGGTGTTCGATGAAGGGAAGAAGGTAAGCCGAGAGTAGGGTGGTTGAGAGTAAAACTGAGTACAAGCAGGGTAGTTAAGTGGGGAGTCGTATTTACAAGTAAATCAAGGTAGAAGTACTGTTAAAGATTAGGGTTAAAGAGGTGGTAGTATGTGTAAGCCAAAAAGGAAAGAAAAATAACAGTAAGAGGAGAGGTAAGGATATTAAAGGATATAAAAAGTAGAGGGACAGGTAAAGTGAGTGGAAGGATATAGGATGAGTGATAACAGAGGAAGAGGAGAGATGCTAGTAATAGGATAGGAGGGTAAGTAAACAAAAGAGGAAAGTGGGAGGAGGATAGAGGGTGTGTACAGGGGAGGGGTTCAAGTTTAGCGGGAAAGAAAAGGATAGGATGGTAGGGTAAGGGGTGGGATTAGAGAAGTATAAGGTTAGGACCCCTGGGGGTGGGTGGGAATTGGGGGTAGGGAGGAGAGTGGAGTGAGCCCGCAGGGCGAACGGAGCGGGATACACAGAGTATACCAAAAAGGAAGGAAAAAGTATTGGAGAAAGCTAGCTGAGTCAGAGAAGGTAGCCTAAGGAGGAGAGGGTAAGAGAGAACTGCAAAGGAGGTAAGGGATAGGAGTAGGAAAGGTGAAATAGGAAGAATTGGGTAGAAGTAAATACTAGTACAATAAGTATTGATGGAGACAGGGTGACATCTAGTGGGCAAAAACAGAGGTGCAGTAAAGATTCACAGGGGCTCTCTGGTGGTAAAACTAGACTAATGGGAGAGAGCACAAGCTAAGTAACAGTCTAAGGTAAGGGAGAGGAAGGTAATAAAGGAGTAAGGGGGGGTTGCTGCTGGCAAGCTTAGCTGGGAGCAAACAAAAAGCTTAGCAGGGTTAAGTTGGTCATAAATTACAACTCCATGATAAAGGTAGACATACTTTTTTGAGGTAGTGGGTTGCAGAAGGCAATATTTTAGACTTTTCCAAGGGTAGTAGGCAGAAAGTACCCTAGTAGAGGTAGTAGAGGGATTCAACCCAGGCAAAAAACACAGGGTATATCAGGAGATAGTACAGATAAGAGCGCACAGCAGCAGAGAGGTGGGCTGATTTAAAAATGCTGTCTTATTCTCTCCTGTTTTGCCAATATAAAATTTATTACATACCGAACAGCTAGCTAAATAGACTACATGTCTTGTCACAGGTCGCAGTCACTTTGTATCAAATATATATCCAGTAGCACCCTGGAGCCTTACCTTTGCTATGTTTTATTGCTTACTGGACTGAATTTGTTAATCTGCAAAGGTATTTGGTGTTTATTGGTCACTACCTTTTGTTTTGCTGATACCTGCCTACTTACTCGAATATGTAAAATACTTTTTTCTTTGACAAACTGTTGTGTAATGAACTTACCCTGGCCGTGATATTAGTACTGTTTTTTTGGTGTCTGCATTACTTATTTCTTCCACAGCATGCTCCTACTTGGCTCTGGTTATGGTGCACTTGGATAGATATAGAGGGACTGGGAGTGGGACTCGAGTCTGTTAATGCTTGGCAGATTTTTACGTGCAGAGTTGCCGGCCCGTGTGTGTGTGTGTGTGTGTGTGTGTGTGTGTGTGTGTGTGTGTGTGTGTGTGTGTGTGTGTGTGTGTATATATATATATATATATATATATATATATATATATATATATATATATATATATAAAATCTATATCTCTATCTCTCTATCTCTCTGTGTGTATTGGGGGGGGGGTGTGTGTGCGTGTACACACACTGGGTATAAAAAGTGTAGACACTCCTGTTTAAAATGTCATGTTTTTGTGATATAAAGAGACCACGATAAAAAGAACTTTTCCAACCTTTAATGTCACCTATAACCTGTGCAATTCGATTTGTAAAATCTTCTAGGTAAAAAATATAAAAAAAATAAAACTTGTGTAATCTGGTCAAGTGTGCACACCCTTCAACGAATTCTTTGAAGCACCTTTTGATTTGATTAGTGTTCCATCTTCTTGGGTACACACCTGCCATCAGAGACTGAATTTTTCCTGACATTTTCTTTTTGCCTGCTACAGCAAAGCCCATGGTTCTCTGAGAACTTACAAAGTATCAGAGGGATCTCATTGTTGAAAGATACCTGTCTGGAGTAGGGTACAAAATAATTTTCACACCATTGGATATACCATGGAATAGAGTGTAGACAGTTATCAAAAAGTGTTGAAAATATGGGACAGCTGTGATATTGCAAAGAACTGGCAGTTCCACCAAAAGGGATGAAAATGATAGATTAAAATTTGGTCATGGAGGCTGCCAAGAGTCCTACAGCAGCGCTGAAGGAGCTGCAGGTATTTGTAAGTACTGGTTGTGTACTGCGTGTGACAACAATCTCGCATATTCTCCCTATGTCTGGGCTATGGGGTAGGGTTGCAAGATGGAAGCCTTTCCTTACACAGAAAAACGTCCAGGCCCAGCTAAAATTTGGAAAACTGTACATAGTGTCCAAAAAGAGTGTGAAAATGTTATGGTCACTGTCCAAGGTTTAACTTTTTGGCCACAATTCCAAAGGGTGTGATCTGAAGTTGTTAATCTTCCTATTCATCACTGATGGATTCGGTTCCCAGCCCTCTGATCCGAGTCGGCCATATACCAAGCTTGCGTGCACTAAAAACTCAAGCTAAACTGCTGCCCGCAATGCCCTTTGCTCAGTTACCTCAGATCTCATTTGCCGCGCTGCCATATTGCAGCGTTTCATTGAGCTCTCCAGAGAAGTGCTTTTTTCAGATATATTTACTAGTTTGAAAGTTATTCTCCTTTAACTTATTCTTGTTTTTTTATATTGCTTCAGCTCTACCCACAGCTATTTCTCTTACCATTGTTGGTAATTTTTTGGTATTTCTAACTTTCTACCTTTACGGTATCTTACCATTGTTTGTATTTGCTTTCTCTCTCCTCCATTTCCTCTTTCCATTCTCCTTCCCTTGTGTGCCAGAGTGTGTTTTGGGATGTCTGAAAGGAAGGGGACTACGGGGTTTAAACACTGCTCTTCTTGTAGTGGTAACCTGCCGAATAGTGACTTCATGAAGTATGTGTATTCTGTTTGGGGGGTTCTGCATTTGTCGGCGAAACCCCCATGTGATATCTGTGCTAGTTTCAGTCAGCAGACGCTGAATGAACGTCTTAACTTATTTTAAAGGGCCTTCTTGCTTAATCTTTTTCGGAGGCCATTTCTACAACAGAGGTCTCACCCCCTCCTTTGGACAAGAAATGTCCTCTATCGGATCCCTCTTCACTGGCTGATAGAGGTAAAGGTCAGAAGCCTAAGGCCTATAAGTCCTCATCTGAACACCGTTCTGCGTCTGTGCTGACTGCCACATAGTCTCCAAGCTCGGTTCCAATTAAGTTTTCCAAGGTAGCCTTGTCGAAGCCCATCCCAGCACCGACAATTACAGCACTGGCTACAGCCGTGGTACATACCAGTGCATCGATTTCTTTATCTGCACAGACTTAGCCTGTTTTGACTCAAATATCTGTTCCAACAACTACCTTGGAACCGTTCCTGTCATCCACCCCTACAGTGACTTCTGCTCTGAGCCTGTTCATGGCTCCTACCATACCTTTATTACGTGTTGCAAAATTGGGATAGTCTGTGCTTTTCTGCGACACCTCAAAGTCCCGATGCTCATCCAATGTGTGTACCAGTTTGCTGGACAAGCCTGTAGCCCCTTTTTGGACCAGCCTGACCCCCCCCCCCCCCAGGTGCATCAGTGAGATCCACCAGGAGCCTTTCCGAATTGGATGTGGTGCACCTTTTGATCAGCTGCTGACTGCTAGGTGAATCTCAAATCTGCCTAGACCCTATCCCATTATTGGCTTTGTGTCTATTTATTTACTTGCTCTCCTTCCTTGGACCCCTCAGTTCCAAGGCTCATCTATCCAACTTTTACTAGAGGAATTCCTTCCTCTTCGCCGACCACAAATCTGTCTGAGGCTCAGAGATCCCTTTTGGGTGCTGGTTTTCTCTGAGCCCACCCTTCCTCAATCTCATGCTTGGGGGCCCCGCTTCTGGTGTCAGTTCAGACTGTTGTCAGCCCCAACTTCAGATCATAGGGTGACTACCACTCCGAGCTTAATTGAGGTTCTGTCCCCAGGGGCAGACTGTTTGGAGCAGGGACTGACCCCGGTTCTGATTTTTGTGGTGTTCGCTACCGGGCTCCCATTCCTCTTCGAGCGGGGTGATGGAGAGGGCGCTTGCTGCTGACTCCTCCACAGTTATTCCCCCAGTTCCCTCTGAGCTGCAGCTGTCAAAGGCCCCCCCCCCCCCAGGACTCTGAGCGCAAGGCCCAGGAGACCCCTGTCCAGGGCATTTCACTTTCCAAGTCTTCAGATGTTCCCACCGAAGAACCCCCACGGAAATGGGTGTGTAAGAGGAAATGCACTAACTTCCCGGATGAGTCCCTCACAGAGAATACGGACTATGATGTGGAAGGGTCCCCACGGTCACCCCCCCCCGACTGTCTCCGGTGACGGCATGGAAATCTTGAAAGAGGGGTGATGTGAGGTCCTTGACCCGTTCTTCAGAGCAATCCATATTCCTGCAGGCCTTTCGCTCTCGCCCCTCTACTTCTTGGGTGACCCCCCCCCACCACCACCACCACCGATGAGTTGGTTAAACTCCTCATGCAACAGGCTTGAAAGAACCCAGACTCTGAGACCCCCCCCCCTCAGGAGATCAAAGTACTCTTTCCTCCAGAGGATCAATCGTATTGGTCCAGAGGCTTGCCAGTGGACACTATGGTGGTGGTGGCTGCCACGAAAAAGGACCTTGCAGAAGAGAGTCCTGCTGTTCACCCACCCACCAGAGTCCCGGGCAGTGGACAGGTTAGGGAAGGATTCTTTGCATCAGCGACTTTCATGGTTGGGTGTCTGAACTTTCTGGCACATTTTCGAGGCTGCAGAGAGACCTCTCCAAACTCTCTATTGGATGGAGCATGAGATAAAGTTGCTTCCCGAATTGCCACCCTAGAATCCATATCTAATTCATCCATGAGGTTGCTGTCACATGCAACCGAAGGAGCAGCTAGAGCTGCTGGTGTAGGCGTAGTCCTGAGACGTCCCGCCTTGATGCGCATCTGTGACCTTGTGGACTAGTCTTCCTTTCTAAATGCTTTTATCTAGCCTTCGGCTCTGTTTGGTGCCAAGGTTAAAGATGCACTAGCCAGGTGCGAGGAAGACGGGAAGACCTTGTCTACCATTGGGCTACGCTTTTCCAGACCTCAGCCTTCTTTCTCCGGGAATCAGAGAAGCGGAAAGATGTGGCACAAGAAGTCTCAAGGCCCTTTCCGAGACACGTGGTGAGGACTCCTGAGGAAGAGTGGGTTCCAGTAATGGAAAATGTCCCTTTTGGGGCAGAGGGGGTCCCCAGAACTAGGGCTCCAGAGATTTCTCTCTGCATCAAGCTGCCTGGCTATCCATTATGAATGATCAGTGGGTGCAGAGAATCCTTACCAGAGGCTACTATATTCCACGAATCCTATCCCAGACCTCCGAAATCCCTTCCCAATGTTCCACCCAGTCAAAGGGAGGAGGCAGCTTTTGAAATATGAAAGCTACTTCAAAAACGAGCCATCCAACAGGTCCTCTTAAGATTAGTGCGGATCAGGGTTTTAGTCAAGACTCTTTTTGGTGCCAAAGAAAACAGGGGACTGAGGCTCTTTCTGGATCTCATTCAACTAAACAAGTCAGTAGTTCAGATCAAGTTCTGCATGGTCATGATTCAATCAGTCCTCCCCTTTCTGTGGGAGGGTGTGTGGATGTGCTCATTAGATCTCCAGGATGCGTATTACTATGTCAAGATGGGCAAGCACTCTAGGAGCCTCCACTTCCGGTTGGGAGCCAATCGCTATCCATTCAGAGCCCTTCCTTTCTTTCTCTCGACTGCCCCCAGAGTGTTCACAATATCTTGCAGTGGTACCAGCTCATTGGAGACTTCAGGGATTCCAGGTGTTTCTATATCTAGATGATTGCCTCCTCTCCGCCCCCACCAAGTGTCTTCTGGTCAGGGCCCTCCACTACATATTGGCTCTTAACGGAGTCATTAGGCATCACTGTGCACTGGGAGAAATCAAACCAACCATCACAACTGGAATTCATAGGGGCAGTATTCAACACACAGTCAAGCGTAATCTCACTTCCTCTCCACAGGATTCAGGGACTCTGGGCACAAGTTCAGGTGATACTCTGTCAAAGCAAGGTGTCTGCAAGGAAGATTCTTCAAGCCTTGGGATCTATGGCTGCAGCCATCTCCATAGACCCCTTAGCCAGACTACACATGAGATTACTACAGTGGCTCCTTCAGGCCCAGTGGATACCCAACCTCCACCCCCTGAGCTCAGATTGTCCACCAACATTTGTAAACAAGATCTCCTTTGGTGGATGAGTACAGACAAAAATCTTTGTTGCCCCTTCCAGGTTCCACAGACCAGCGCCATGGTGACCACGGATGCTTCCCTGATGGGGTGGGGGGGGGGGCACTTTCAGGGAGGGAAAGTCAGTCCAAGGCATGTGGTCTGATGTAGAGGTCAATTTGCATATCAATGTGCTGGAGTTAAGAACGGTACTGTTGGCGTTGCAAGCTTTTCATCCACTTCTGTCAGGAATGATTGCTGTCCAGTCAGACAGGTCTGTGGTCTGGTACATAAGGAGGGACCAAGTCTTACCCCCTTTGTCACGAAGCCATGAGAATCTGGCAGTGGGTGATGGCTTCCAACCGCTTCCTGATCGCAATGCATATCCTGGGGAGCGCCGACATGATTGCAGACTGAGCAAATGCATCCTTCATCCTCACGAGTGGTCTCTCAACCACTGTGTGGTGACGGAAATTTCAGCTGCTGGGGCCACCCATGCTGCGACCTTTTCTCTTCCCCTTCAAATAAAAAAAATGCAGCAGCTACTTTGCCCTCTCTCCCCCTCTTGGGGAGTCACTGAGAGATGCTCTAGTCCACAATTGGCCCCCAGGACTTTATGCTTACCCTTTGATTTCTGATTTCCCTTGTTCTATGGAAGACTATTCAGTTGAGAAGCAGTGACCCTCATCACTCCGTTCTGGCTTCAAGTGTGGTTCCCCTTCCTTCATCCTAATCTGTTGCAACCTCCTTGGATCCTAGACACTCGTTGGGACCTAATTTCTCACCCACAAGGGTGGACTCCTCCGAATCTGTCCACCCTCAAGGTGACAGCTTGGTTTCTCCACTTCCATTAGTTGCCAGGCAGGAAACCCTTTCTTCACCTGTCCGGGATATTATTTTGGCTTCTCATAAATCATCCACCAGAAAACTTTACAGGGATAAATTGAAAAGATTCTCTTATTTGGTCACGTAATCGGGAGCTAGACACTTTCTCCACCCCCATAGCCACCATTTTTCATTATTTGGCTGAGCCGTTCAAAGGGGCCTCTGCTTCTACCATTAGAGTCCATCTAGCAGCTATTTCCAACTTCCATAACTGGTCTGAAGGAGTACCACTCATCTCCTCTCGTCTTTGCAAGACCTTCCTCAAGGGTATTTTTCACAGCAGGCTTCCCATCAGACAGCCAGAGGAGGCATGGAATTTATTCTTGGTTCTGCAGGTTCTCTCCCTGCCACCATTTGAGCTGGCTGCCACCTGTGATCTAAACTTCTTATGAAAATCCTTATTTCTGGTGGCTCTAACTTCAGCAAGACTAATTTCTGAATTGCAAGCATTATGTATCGAGCCCTTATCTGATCTTTCATAAGGACAGCGTATCACTTTGAACTAACCCATCCTTTCTCTACAAAATGGTTTCAGATTTTTCAGTTAACCAGTCCATCTAACTCCGTTACTCTAACAAGGGAGAATACTGCCTACATTCCCTGGATGTTCATAGACCATTGCGCTTTATCTGGACAGAATTAAATCATTTAGCAAGTCAGACCAGCTTTTCGTTTCCTTTGCGGGCCCTAGAGTGGGAGGTGCAGTATCAAAGGTTACTTTGTCTAAATGGCAATGGGATTGCATTGCCTTAACATGTTCACTTACGGAGGGATTTAAGCCTGGCCAAATCAAAGCTTGCTCAACTTGGGCTATTGCAGCATCTGTTGCCTTCCACTCTA
This sequence comes from Protopterus annectens, assembly GCF_019279795.1. NCBI lineage: Eukaryota > Metazoa > Chordata > Ceratodontiformes > Protopteridae > Protopterus > Protopterus annectens. The sequence continues at coordinate 973,421,922 of NC_056743.1, forward strand.
GGGGCTCCGTGGATGACATTTGTGCAGCTGCCATTTGGGCTAAGCCCCACACCTTTTTTTTTTTTTTTTTTTTTTTTTTTATTGTCAAGTATTACAAAGTGGATCTGATCTCCAGGGGAAGAGTGGCCTTTGGTTCAATGGTTCTCCGGAATGCTCTTGCATGAGGCCCAACCCAGGTTCTCAAAGTAGCTGCGGACTCTGTCCCATCAGTGATGAATAGGAAGATTAACTACTTCTGATAGACGTTCTTACCATAACGTTCCATCTGAATTTATCATCTTCCAGTCATCACACCCTCCCACTGACCCCCTGCTAAGGTTCCTGGAGGATCTTCTGTGTCTGTGGTGTATTAGGGTTTATGTGCAGAGACTGTCTCTGATGTATTCTATCTGAGGTAACTGAGCAAAGGGCATTGGGGGTAGCAGCTTAGCTTGAGAGTTTTTGGTGCACGCAAGCTTGGTATAAGGCAGACTCTGTTCCAGTGGCTCAGAACCTAACCCATCAGTGATGATTGGAAGATAAACAATTCAGATGGAACGTTATGGTAAGACAACTTTTTTGGCGCAAAAACATTTCACATCACCCCAAGAACGGCTTCCCCACGGTAAAGCATGGTGGTGGCAGTATGCTTTGGGCTGCTTTTCAGCTGGAACTGGGGCTGTAGTCATGGTGAAGGGAATTATGAACAGTTCCAAATACCAGCCACTTTTGGGCCAAAACCTTCAGGTGTCTGCTAGAAAATGAGAAATTTCACCTTTCAACACGACACTGACTCCAATCATGCATCCAAGTTAACAAAAGAATGGCTTCACCAGAAGAAAATTTAAGTTTTGGAATGGCTCAGCCAGAGCCCAGTTCTAAATCCAGTAGAAAATCTGTGTGGGGTGACCCTTAAGGGGGCGGTACTTAAGAGATGCCTTTGCAGTCTGATAGATTTGGAGCACTTGTGCAAGGAAGAGTGGGCAAATATTGCAAGGTCAAGATGTGCCATGCTGATACTCCTACCCAAGAAGACAATGCTGTAAATGAAAAGGTTCTTCAAAGTATTAATTTAAGGGTGTGCACACTCATGCAACCAGCTTATTGTACTCTCTTTTTATTTATATTTTTTTCCCCTAACTGATTTCTTTGTTTTTCAATTGATGTACAGGTTATTGGTCACATTTAAGGGTGGGAAAAGTTTTGAAACGGTTTATTGTGATCTCCCTTTTTTACATCACAAAAACCTGGTATTTTAACGGGTGTATAAACTGTGTGTTTTGGCCAAACAGTAGTTGCAACCTAACTAAAACCAAGGCAATAAAAGGAAAGGTCTGAACAACCGTTTCATCAAACAGTCCAAGAAGGGGCCCTCCTTCCAGCTTAGGACTATGCTGAGGAATCCTACCCTTTTTAGCAAGTTGTATATCTGGTGCCTCATGTCTCAAATTAGTTGTCTAGACAGCCGTGGCTGTCAATCGGTCCAGACTAATAGGTGCTAAACATTGTTAGCAGAGGTTACAGATGGCAGTGGAAAGACCACTCGCTCCATTTAGGGAGTTCCTCATCCTCCAAACTAGACTTTTGTTCTGTATTCTCCAGCACATGCTGTTCTTTTTATAGAACTAATCTCTCCTTTGGAAAGAGGCTTCTAATCCAGGGTTTTCTTGTTTCCAGAAAACATTCCTGCAGACCAGTGCTGGACCTATCATTCGTCCCCAAATTCATGCAAACAGTACTTCCCCTATTGCTGGACAACTATTACATGGTGACATTGGACTTTAAAAGAGGCTTGTATCCTGATAGCTCAACACTTCAGATATTTGTTGTGTGGTACGGACATTCAGTTTTTGTTTTGCCCTTTGGGCTATCCTTTGCACAGCTGGTGTTCACTAAAGGCCTTGCTCTGGATTTTCGGTATTCGCATCTTTCTGTACTTGGGTAGCTTGATAGTTTGGGCAGAGTCTTCACCCAGATGCTTTGTATTGCCAGAGAGGGTTTCAACCCTCCTCTCTGAACTAGGGTTCAGGCTGAACCTTTGGACGTTCTGACACTCAAAAACTTGTCTTTCTGGTGTGCTTTTATCAGCTCCCAACAAGAGAATGACCCATATGCCCAAAGGCCAGGTTCTCTTGTACCAGTTTTTTCCAAGAGGAATGTCGCTTCTGTAAGAATTCCTGACCGTTATTGAACTGATGGCGTTCGTCATTCTCATGGGCCTGTCTTCATATGAGAAATTCAGTGGCATATCCAAAGTTGTTAGACCCAACACCTACATTCTCTGGAATGCTAGTGATACTTTTCATCAGAGTAAAGATTTTTCGTGGTGAAGAAATTGGTTACTTATCAGTCCAGGGCTTCTTTTCTCTTCCCCAGTGCCAGTACTGTCTGTCCAGACAAGTTATTTTGACTTCGTATGGGGAGCTGTCACTGGTAAGAGTGCAAGCCGGTTGGTGCCCCAAAGGCACATTAGTTCGAAGGGGGTGCTGGCTGTGATTGAAGGGGGTGCTGGCTGTGATTTGAGGCGCTGAAGGTTTTTCATCACCTTTGGACTCCAGGTCCTCCTCCTTCACCTCTTCAAACAAGGGGGTATGAAGTTTTACCCTCTATGCTGGTTGGCAGTGATAGCTTGGGAGCAGGCTTCTCAGTATTCTGACTGTTCAGGCATCTTGCATTCAAAGTAGGACATTGTGGCAGGTGTCCCAGGATCTATTCCAGATGTGTGGAATGCCTGAAATAGATATTTTCACCTTCTTTCAAAACAGCTGAAGAAATTCTGTTCTACACATGCTTGGAGGACTGACTCATTGTTCCCTTGGACAGGAATGTTCCTGTATTGTGAATTGGTGGAAAGAGAAATGCCAAAGATTATTGTGGTGACCCTCTTGGCCCAGGCAGTTTTGTTTTTCCTTGTTAATGGCATTGGCAGAGAGCAGTTGCCACAGATTTCCCCACACACATTGGACCTGCTCACACAGTATCGGGGGCAGCTGGTACACCCTGAACTAGTGAAGCTTTAGTAATAGCCTTGATTTGATCTTCACTCTGTTTAGACACTTTTTTTTTTTTTTTTTTTTTTTCAGAGGTTTACAGGTGGATGAGGTTTTCTGAGTGGTCCCTGAATGGCAACAGAGCACCCATTGAGGTTCCTATCCCTCCCGTCTTGAAATATCTGTATGAGGTTCTTCAGAATGGTATATTGTGTGCATACATTACATTAAGATGTCTTTAGTGGTGATCTCTGCTTGTTAGCCAGTGACTTCCCTCTCTGTCCTAGTCTCTCTTGGTAAAACAATTTTATGAAGTGAGCTTTGCATAAGACACACTGTCATAGGGAAATTCACATTCATGGGACCTAAATTTGTATTCTTGAAAAAAATTGATCTGGGTATTTTTTGATCAAGAACTCTTGCTGATCTCGAGCTCTTGACATGGGAAAACTGTCTTGCTTATTGCTGTGATATCTGCAAGTAAGTTTCTGACTGAAAGCTGTCATGGATGGGGCAACCTTCCCTGACTTCCTCCCCCCAGGGATAGGGTTGTATTACACAGTTGCCCTTTAATTTGCCAAACATTGGAGTTCACTTTCAGTCTGTTAATCTTCCTGTGTTTTTCCAGAACCTAAAGGATGAGGGGGAGAGAATACTTCATACCTCAGATGTGCATAGGTAGCTCAGGTTCTATCTTGATGGAGCAAAGGCCTTTAGGAAGGCTGAAGGGTTTTATTTCTTTTTTTATGGGGCAAGAAAGGGTCAGCTTGTTTCCCAGCAAATCATTGCACATTTGTTTTCCTCTGTTACTGTGTTTTGTTCTACCCACCATGGCAGTGCGAGGCAATGCAAAGGCACATTCCACTAATGCATTTTCCTTTTCAGTGGCCTTATTGGAAAGGCGTGGACTGTTAAGTATTCTAGAGGCATCAGCTTCACTAAGCACTACAAATTGCATGCTTTTTTTCTAGATCCCAGAGCAGGCTCAGTGGGAACTGTTCTCCAACCCTTATCCTTCCTCTTTCTAGGTTGGGTAAGCTTTGTGAATCTACCCATATGCCAGTAAGACTGTCTGAACATACAGATGTTATGTGATCCTATCTCGCCTACATTCTGTACTGATGGGCTCGGAGCCGATCCTTCGGCTCCGACTCTGCATGCTATGCTATAGAGCGAGGCCTCTTATTGGCTGAGCTATTTCTTATCCCAGGATGCACCATCACTAATCCCCCAGATCTTGTTTGCCGCTTACAAGCTAAGACGTGGTCTCAACTTGGCTGGGCTAAGTACTATTTAATTAGACTTTTCCTGTCAGGAATTTCCTAGTTTTCAACCCAAAAGCTGTTTTAACGGCTATTCTTGTGATACGTGTGTGTATTTGCTGTTTCTGTTGAGAAAGTTGTTATTTTTTGTGAAGGGAAGGTTTCCGTTTTAGTTAGAGGGGCCTTCCCCTTTTGCTATTCTAGCGTTTTTTGTGGCTAGTGTTTATTAGTGGGTCAAGTACCCGTTTTAGTTAGAGGGTCTTGACCCTCTTTCTGTGTTATTTTCTTGTGCGCTTGTTTTTGTGTAAAAAAAAAAAAAAAAAAAAAAAAAAAAAAAACTTTATATTTTGAACTTCTAGCTAGTTTTTCTTATCTTGGATAACTGTTTCTCTAGACAAAAAAATGTCCAAAGAACATAAACCCTCCGGGTTTAAAAAATGCACGAGGTGTGGTTTTAAGATGTCCATAACGGGCGACCACTCCTCGTGCATTTACTGCTTAGGCGCAAAGCACCTACAAGAATCATGTAGCGTGTGTCATGCCTTTTCATCTAGGGTCCTCCAGGAGAGGAAAAACGAATTAATCCTTAAGGAGTTAATCAAGCCATCCTTCGCGGAAGCTTTATCTTGGTCACCCTCTCCTTCAGAAAAGAAGAAAGCGTCTGCTCCGACCAGTCAGTCGGAACAGACTGCCAAAAAAACCTAGGCAGACTTCTCCATCGGCTCCACAGACTTCGGAGCCGAGGGCGGAACGGTCTGCCTCGATGCCTCCAGCCACGACCCCTCTGGTTTCGGAGCCGAGGACTGGGGCATTGAGAGGCGGGTCACCTTCATCGGCTTCACTGATATTGGAGCCGATAAGGGTTACCGGCTCAGACTTTTCCCCTTCGGAGCCGAAGTCCTTATCGGCAACGAGGGAAATTGCCTTGAGATCTCCCTCTGAGCCGATAGTGGTAGAATCCATTAGGAGCCAGTCCCAGTGTCCTTTGGAGCCGATGGAGAAATCGGTTCGGACCCGATCGGTATCCTCCAGATCATCCAAGATGTCTGATTCGGACATCGACAGGGTGCTCCTAAGACTCTTCCAGTCTCCGGTGTTCCAAAAGCTAGTTTCGGCTCCGGCCCATTCGACTTCGGAGCCGATGGTCCACTTCCCTACTACGGTTCCTCCTCCAGCAGCCTCTGCACCGTTGGAGCTGGTGCTGGTGGAACCGATGGAGGTTTTAGGGTTGGGCCCGACCCTTACTCCAACTCCGGCTCTTGGGTCTGAGTTCAGTACACAGACTTCTTCCGTCGGCCCTGGGGTGATGCTTCGGGATTGATGTTTTCGGTCCCAAGTCTCCCTCTTGGTGCGTCTGCGGCGGGAGTGCCGTCCACTGTCGTGGCCACGGAGGTGGGACCCTCCCAGGATTCTGGTGGTCCCGCCTTCAGGGCTATGAGGAGTGCTTTAGCCAAATCTTCCTTGGCTACCTCCACGGTCTCCCCAGCTCCTTCCCTGCATACCGAGACTGTCTTTGACAGTCCCCCTGTCCTTAGACAGCGGAGCCCCGGGGTCTGAGGTTACCCCCCCTGGGGTTTCTCCCCCTCCTGGAGGTCCTTCTGAAGCCTCTTCGGAAGAACCCCCCAGGAAGAGATCGTGCAAGAGGAAGCACGTTGACTCCCCTGATGAGTCTCTCACATCAGACACTGATCTTGATGATGCAGAGGGGTCCCCTAAGTCATCCTCGGATGATGTCTCCTTTGCAGACATCCTGGAAGCCCTAAAACAACGAGGCGGCTGGCAGTCCAAACCTCCTCCTGCTGATGAGTCTGTGTTCCTGAAGGCCTTCGGGGCTCAGCCCTCCGCCTCCTGGGTGTCTCCGCCCTTCGATGAACTCTTGGATTTGATCTGTCGAAGGGAGTGGGAACACCCAGACTCTGTGGAACCGGTGCCTGCTCGTCCGAATAAGTTCCTCTCTGCACCCCCTGAAAGAGTTTCTAACTAAAGGTGTGGCTGTAGATGCTTTGGTGGCATCTGCTACCCAGCAAGATGTAGCAGAGGCTTCGACGTCCGTCCATCCTCCTAATGAGTCTAGGAGCATGGATCGGTACGGAAAGCGCACCCTGAGTTCAGAGGCCTTTACGTTAAGGTCCTTGAACTACCTTACGCACTTTACTAGATTTCAGAGGGATCTGATTAAAGAACTATCCGATACCCTCTTGGGTAACCTGCCTGAGGAGCTGGCCCAGACGGTTGGCTCTCAGCTGGCTACATTGTCGTCCATTTCAAACTCGTCCATGAGGCTCTTTTCTTATGCGGCCGAAGGAGCGAGTAGAGCGGCGGGTACAGGCATTGTACATTGTGTCATTTCGCGGAGGCCTTTAAGTCTTCCTTTGCTGACGCCCCCTTTGATGGGTCCTCCCTGTTTGGACCCAAGGTAAAGGACACACTAACCCGCTGCGAACAGGAGGGTAAGACTCTGACTGCCGTAGGGGCACGATTTTCCACTCCCTTTCGGCCTTATCCCAAGGCTAAAAGAGGAGGGAAAATGTGGTTCCGTAGATCTCAGAAGCCTTACCCCTCTCAGCAGGAGGATTTCCCTTCCAGAGGCAGGGGAGGGGGAAATTCTTCCGGAAGGCGCCGTCCCAGAGGCGGCAGAGGCCCTCGCAACACTGGAGACCGCGAGTCCTTTCGTGGCTCTCCAGCCTTTCACAGTCCCTGAGGGATTGCCCGACTGTGTGCAGCTCCGGAGCCAGTCGGGGGTCGTTTCTCGAAGCACCTAAAAGCCTGGGAGGGTATCACTCAGGACCGATGGGTGCTTCGAATTATCGCCGGAGGTTACACCATCCCATTCTCTCATCCCCCACCTCAGTCCAAAAAAATCCTGGACCCGCCACCCAGTCAACGGGATACTGCAGCCTCGGAAGTTCCAAAGCTGCTGCAAAAAGGAGTCATCCAACCGGTCCCCGCAGACCAGATTGGATTAGGGACTTACTCAAGATTCTTTTTGGTGCCAAAAAAGACCGGGGACTTGAGGCCCATTTTGGACCTCAGCATTCTAAACCGTTCAGTCAGAAAGTCCAAGTTCCGAATGGTCACCCTACAAACCATTCTCCCATTGCTGGAGAAAGGTGTTTGGATGTGCTCCATAGATCTCAAGAATGCTTATTACCATATCATGGTACATCAAGCGTCCAGGAGACATCTGCGCTTCAGCCTAGGAGGCAGTCTTTTTCAGTTCCGCGCGCTGCCCTTTGGTCTCACCACAGCCCCCAGGGTGTTCACCAAGTGCTTGGCAGTCGTGACTGCTCACCTGAGAAGTCTAGGATTCCAGGTGTTTCCGTATCTAGACGACTGGCTCCTAACTGCCACCTCCATGCATCTACTACTGCGGAGCCTTCAAGCCACTATATCACTGGGCAGTTCCCTTGGAATCACCTTCAATTGGCCAAAGTCTGTGTTGCTGCCATCTCAACGAATAAGATTCATAGGGGTAGAGAGACTCAAACCGAATGCGGGTCTATCTACCTACAGACAGGATACAAACCATACAGACTCAAGTTCGAGCCTTACTTCCCAGGTCCAAAGCCCCAGCCAGGATGGTCCTGCAGCTATTGGGATCCATGTCCGCCACGGTTCTTCTAGTCCCCTTGGCAAGGTTGCACATGAGAATTCTCCAGTGGCTTCTGTCAGCTCAGTGGTCCTTTCAGGAACTCCCTCTCCGTCACCTCATATGGATCACGGAAACCTGCAAACGGGACCTTCGCTGGTGGCTAGTGCCCTCCAATTTGGATCAGGGACTACCCTTTGTTCCACCTCCTCCTGCGGCCACTTTGACCACGGACGCCTCCCAGATTGGGGGGGGGGGGCATTCCCTGGGCAGGTCAGTCCAAGGCAAATGGCACCCGGAAGAGACCCTACTTCATATCAACATACTAGAAATGAGGGCAGTACTTCTGTCCCTTCAAGCCCTTCACGATTATCTCCCTCAGGGCGTAATTGCCGTTCACTCAGACAACATGTCAGTTGTCTGATACCTGAACAAACAGGGAGGGACCAGATCCTATCCTCTTTGCAGAGAAGCCATGAGAGTTTGGGAATGGGCAGTCTCGACCAAATGCTTTCTAGTGGCTACTCGTATACCGGGCAAGTCCAATGTGATAGCCGACAGACTGAGCAGAACCATCCTCTCTCCTCACGAATGGTCTCTGAACATGACAGTGGCAAGTCAGATTTTCAGCAAATGGGGAGTTCCGTGTTGCGACCTCTTCGCAACTCCTCTAAATGTGAAGTGCAAAGAATTCTTCTCTCTAACCCCGGTTCCGGGGAAGAGCCCCATGGACGCACTAGCCCGTCCTTGGCCCACCGGCTTGCTTTATGCCTTCCCTCCAGTTCCTCTCCTTCCCAGGGTGATCCAAAAGGCATCTCTCTTGGGGAGCAAAATGATCTTAGTTGCTCCTTACTGGCCTCGTCAAGTATGGTTTCCCTACCATCGGAAATATGCTCTGGAAGGTCCGTGGTTCCTGGATCAGATCCCAGACCTTTTGGTTCATCAGTCGGGACTATTCCACCAGTCCCTGCACACCTTAAAATTGACTGCTTGGCTCCTCCTCTTCCGACCTATAGTCAGGGGTCATACATTGGATCCAGAGGTTGTACACATTATCTTCGGCCCATAAGTCTGCTACAAAGAAACTGTATTCTAGCAAATGGAAAAGATTTGCTATTTGGGCTCAACTCCGGGGCCTGGACTCCATCTCTATTCCCGTGGCAGAACTACTAAAATTTTTAACTTCTCTTTTCAATCAAGGCTCTTCAGTCTCTATCATCAAGGTCCAATTGGTAGCGATTTCCAATTTTCACGAATCTGTAAACCCACCTTTAATGAGCAACAGATTGTGTAAGACCTTCTTGAAGGGTGCTGCTCTGTTAAGACCTCCGATTTCTCATCCTGCACCTCCATGGGATCTCGATGTGGTGTTACGTGCCTTACTTCCTCTCCCTTTGAACTGGCGGCTGCATGTGATCTAAAGTTTCTATCATGGAAGACTGCTTTTCTGGTGGTGATTACTTCTGCCAGAAGAGTTTCAGAGCTTCAAGCTTTGTCAGTAAAACCCCGTACTTGGTTTTTCACAAAGACAGAGTATCTCTCAGGCCAAATCCTTCCTTTGTCCCTAAAGTTTGTTCCAGTTTCTGCTTACAACAATCGTTAGAACTTCCAGTCTTTTTTCCAAAATATTCTAATAAAGCGGAATTCATATTCCACACACTAGATGTCCACAGGCAGTTGCGTCTTTATTTAGACAGGACCAAACAAACAAGGAAAACAGATCAGTTGTTTGTATCCTTTGCAGACAAATTGGGCAAAGCTGTCACAAAGGTCACTATTGCCAAATGGATCAGGGGCTGTATTACTCAAGCTTATTCCTATTCTAACAAAGAGCTTACCACCTCTGTCAAAGCTCATTCTACAAGGGCTATGGCTACTTCGATAGCATTTCATTCTAAGCTTGCCATTGGTGACATTTGTGCTGCAGCTACATGGTCTTCCCCGCACACTTTCATTTCCCACTACAAATTGGATGTGGCATCTAGAGGACGAGCTTCATTTGGTTCCACAGTGCTCAGGAGTGTTTTCCAATGAGCCACCCAGGATTTAGGTGCTAGGGGCTGTCCCATCAGTACAGAATGTAGGCGAGATAGGATCACATAACATCTTTTAGTTATGTACTTACCATAACTTCAGATGTTTGGGATCCATCTCGCCTACATTCCTAATAACCCACCCTCCTTCCCCCTTCCTTGGAGATCAGAGGATATCAGAAGGTCCGAATCCTGTTTCATCTTGAAACATCTAACAATGTTATATAAACAAGTTGCGCATGTGTGCATGAATGCGGACAAACAAGATCTGGGGGATTAGTGGTGGTGCATCCTGGGATAAGAAATAGCTCAGCCAATAAGAGGCCTCGCTCTATAGCATAGCGTGCCGAGTCGGAGCTGAGGGATCTGCTCCGAGCCCATCAGTACAGAATGTAGGCGAGATGGATCCCAAACATCTGAAGTTATGGTAAGTACATAACTAAAAGTTCTGCCATTACAGGCAAGTGGGACTTGCTGACGTCAATAGAAGCTGCTTTACTGGCAGTACCTACCACCATCACTCTTTATTTGGGTATATATAGTTATTTGGAATTGCTGTTGTGTGCATTTCGTTCAGCAACTCTTTTTGTTGCGTGTCTGGTCTGGGACAGTAGGTGATCACAAGGGTGGTGTTTCCATCTGCTTCTCTTATTGGACCCTCAAAAACTGAATTTGTCCTGTCTTGAATGTGAAGGGCTGATGTTAAGTTGTCAATCTCGCCTTAATTCTTGCTGGATGGGTTGGTCGGCTCCGACTCTGCCAATACTAAAGCTCAAGAGCTTATTCCACCAGCTCGAGGCTCCTCTATATCCCACAATGCTAGGCAGTAACTACTCAGATCTCGTTTGCCGCTTAGCTGACGAGGTGCTTTCTTCTACCGGCTCTGGCAGGTTAGTGAGTTTTCTTATTAAAAAAAACTTCAAATTTCTACCCCTAGTTTTTCTATTTAGTTTAGTTTTTATATACAGAGTACCCCTTTAGTTTAAATCGGGTCCCCCTTGTGTATAAATTCCCGTTTTATCCCCTTTTTAACTTTTAGGCCTTTGGACCACTCACTTTTTTTTCCCTGTCCTTTCAGTGTGACTGGATTTTTATTGGTTAAAGGGTGTGTCTGTGTGTTGTGTTTGTGTTTTTCATACAGCCTTTTCAGGATGTCTAAAGACTCCAAGGTCTCAGGCTTCAAGAAGTGTGATTCGTGCTGTCAGAAAATGTCTGACAGACTGTCACACTACTTGTGTTTATTGCCTGGGACCTTTGCACCTGCAGGACTCATGTGCTGTTTGCCATGCATTCAGCCCTAGAGTCCTGCAGGAATGCAAAAACAAGCTCATACTTCGAGGCTTGTTAAAGCCTGAAGGCCCCCCAACCCAGTCTGCGTCGGGGAAGCCTAAGACTTCCAGGCCGTCTGCTCCAGCTTCAGAGCAGTCTCCTGGGAGCATTAAAGCTGCTTCAGCATCGGCTCCAGGAGCCAATGTTGAAGTCTCATACAGTTACCTCGGCTCCGGCCGGAGCCGAGGTTGTCAAGACACAGTTGGCTCCGATAGGCTTATCGGAGCCACCTTCAAAGAAGAGGTCTAGGTCCCTTTCCATCGGCTCCATCCACTCTGCTCCGGGATCCCCTCTTCTGTCGGAGTGGAGCCATGGGCCTCATTCCTCTCGGTCCTCCAGGCTGTCCGACCATGACTTTTATAAAGGGTGGTGAGTAGACTTCTCAAGTCCGAGGCACTGGTCCAAATGCTGCATAGCCCTACTCAACAGTCAGCGGCTATTCCCATCCCTGATTCTATTCCTCCTCAGACTCCTTGAGTTCGGAGCCGGGGCTCATCGGAGCCGTGGCTGTCGGTGCTTCGGAGCAGATACCTTCCCTTTCGGCCCGGTCGTCTGCTCAGATTTCCTCCTTGGAGGGATCCCGGCGCCGAGCTTCCCTCGTCTGCTCCGAGGGGGCAAGTGGCATCAGACCCTTGTCCGACCCCATTCTCCCTCTCGGGGCATCAGCGCTGGTGAGTTCGGCTCTGACATCTGCCTCTGAGCCGTCCCTGTCTGTGCTGGGGGGGGGTCCTTGTCTCCTCTGAGCGGGGACTTCTGGCGATGGCTGATAGGGGCACCTTCGAGGTCCATGTGGAGCGTGCTAGACCCAGTGTCTACCCCACAGTCTGCTCCATCAGCTCCTCCCTCTTCAGTGCCTAAGGTGGTTTCTACCCACCCCCTTGTTACAGACCGTAGAGAGCCAGCTCCTCAGGTTTCCCCATTGGGGAATATCCTCCTCTTCTGAGGCCTCTTCTGATCTGGTAGGAGAACCCCCTTAGAAGAGACAGTGCAAGAGGAAGCACATTGACTCCCCTGGGTCTATCACTTCTGACAGACTTGGAGGAATCTGAAGGTTCCCCTCGGTCCCCCTCTGAGGATGTCTCTCTTGCTGACATCCTTGTAATTCTGAAACGGGGGGAACTGGCCCGCCCTTAACCCTTCAGAGGACGAGTCGGTTTACCTTGAGGCGTTGGTGGCTCTCGCCCTTCCACCTCCTGGGTGTCCCCTCCCTTTGACCCCCTTATGGAAGTGGTGGCAAGGAAGGCTTGGACGGCCCCTGATTCAGTGGAACCTACCCCAAGGAGGCCATCAAAATTTATTACTGCCCCTAAAGAGAAAGAGTTTCTATCTAAAGGTGTCTCTGTTGATGCCATGGTGGTGGCCGCAGCCACTAAAAAGGAGTTGGCCGATCCTTCGGTACCTGTCCATCCTCCTAATAAGGAGTCTAGGACCATGGACAGGTACAGTAAGCGGATGTTTTCATCAGTGACCTTTTCCATGCAGTCGCTGAACTACTTGTGTCACTTCACCCATCTCCAGAGGGATTTGCTGAAGGATATGGGTGAGGCCATGCAGGATCCAACAGCTGAGGTGTTCCAAGACAAAATTAACTCCCAGTTGGCAACCCGGAATTCGATTGTCAACTCCTCCATGCGGCTTATCTCGTATGTGGCTGATGGGGCGAGTAGGGCCGCAGGCACAGGTGTAGCTTTACGACGTCACGCCTGGATGCGGGTTTGCAATTTTGCGGACCCTTTTAAGGCGTCCTTCACCAATTCCCCCTTTGATGGCTCAACGTTGTTTGGACCTCAGGTGAAGGATACATTGACTAGGTGCGAGCAGGAAGGTAAGACTCTCTGCCGTGGGAGTCCGTTTTTCTACCCCTTCTAGACCTTATCCAAAAGGTCAGAGGGGAGGAAAAATGTGGTTCCGCAAACCACAGGGAGTCTCATCTGACGCACAAGGTCGATTCCCCTATAGAGGCAGAGGGGGATAACAATAGACGCCGCCCTAGGGGCAGAGGTGGTCCGCAAAACCAGGGTAGCAGAGAAACTTTCTCTGATAAACCCTTTTCAGCATCCCTGAGGAGCTGCCTGGCTGTCTACCTTCGGAGGCAGTTGGGGGAAGATTATCACTGTACCCAAAAGCCTGGCTTTCCCTCACTCAAATGGGTACAGTCAATCATATCAGAGGGTTACAAAATTCCCTTTATTCACATCCCATCCCAACCCAAAGGATCCCTTCCAAACGTTCCATCCAGTCTAAGGGAACAAGCAGCATTAGAAATTTTAAAAGCTGATCTCAAAAAGAGCTATCCAACCAGTCCCAGCAGACCAGCAAGGATCCGGAATCTACTCCAAATTCTTTTTGGTTCCAAAAAAAACAGGGGACTGGAGACAAATACTGGATCTCAGCAAGTTAAACAATTATATCAAAAAAACAAAATTCCGGATGGTCACGCTACAGTCCATTCTACCCTTCTTGGGTCAGGACAATTGGATGTGCTCGATAGACCTTCAGGATGCGTACTACCATATCAAAATGCAGATGCTCCAGGAGGTTTCTTCGCTTCAGGCTGGGAGCCAGTCACTACCAGTTCAGAGCCCTGCCCTTTGGTCTCACTACAGCCCCCCGAGTGTTTACCAAATGCATGGCAGTGGTCGTGGCTCACTTGAGACGTCAAGGATTCCAGGTGTTTCCATATTTGGACGACTGGCTCCTTACCGCCACCACCAGACATCAACTGCTTCTATCCAGAGACTTCACCATCCAAACTTGCCAAGCTGTAGGCATTTCAATAAATTTCGAAAAATCTGCCTTGTCGCCCTGTCAATCTATTACCTTTATAGGCGCCACCTTAGACACAGTCCATCTTTCTGCCAGACTTAGAGCAAAGAGTATTAGATATCCGCAAACAAGTTTACCTTCTACTTCAATGCAACAAGGTCAAAGTCAGGGTAGTCATGAAGGTATTAGGACTCATGGCAGGTACTATTACACTTCTCCCCTTAGCTCGTTTTCACATGCGGATCCTCCAGTGGATGCTGTTTACTCAATGATCCTTCCAACAGCTCCTGATGTCGCACATCATCCTAACTCAGTCATGCAAGAATCACCTGTCTTGGTGGATCACATCACCTCAAGTTCTCCAGGACAGACGCTTCATCCCCCCCCCCCCAATTGCCACCGTGACAACGGACGCCTCCCTGATCGGGTGTGGGGGGGGGCATTATCAGGGCAGGACAGTCCAGGGCACGTGGCAACCTTTAGTGCCACTTGCACACAAATGTCTTAGAGATGAGAGCAGTGCTTTTAGCATTGCAAGCCCTTCAGGACTCTCTTCTCACAGGGACTATTGCAATTCAGACGGACAACATGTCCGTAGTGTGGTACATCAACAAACAGGGCGGAACCAAGTCCTACCCCTTATGTCGAGAGGCACTCAGACTTTGGCAGTGGGCGATTTCTTCTCAGCGGTTTCTGATAGCAACACACATTCCCAGGAAGTCCAACGTGATTGCGGACAAGTTGAGCAGGGCCATTCTCATGCCTCACGAGTGGTCTCTTAAAAAAAAAAAAAATCGGTGCTGGAAGAAGTCTTTCAAAGATGGGGCTGGCCTTGCTGAGACTTTTTGCTACTCCCCAAAACAACGAGTGTCACGACTTTTTCACTCTCTTCCCGTTGCCAGGCCATCCCAACAGAGACGCTCTAGTCCACGATTGGCCCTGGGGACTTCTGTATGCTTTCCTCCCCTTTCCACTGATCTCTCAATTAATTCAGAAAGCTATCGCCTTGAGTCACCATGATCCTCATTGCCCATTACTGGCCTCGACAGATACAGTTTCCGTTCCTCCATTACCTGTTGGAGCAGCCTTGGCATCTGGATCCGGTGCCAGATCTTTTGACCCACCAGTCGGGCCAGCTGCACCACTCCCTTCAATCTCTTAACCTCACAGCGTGGTTTCTCAGATTCCTACCCTAGCCAGGCTTCCCTTAATCTCTCTTCGGTCCGTAACATCCTGATAGCCTCTCAAGTCTTCTACCAGGAGGATTTATAATAGTAAGTGGAAACGGTTTTCCTTCTGGGCAGCATCAAAAAAATATAGACTCCTTCACTGCACCTATCCAGTCTATCCTAGACTTTCTGGCAGAGCTCTTTCATTTAGGCTCTTCCTCATCTACCATTAGAGTACAACTAGCTGCTATATCTAACTTTCATGTAAGTGTCTCTGACTCCAGTATCCTGTCCCATAAACTCTGCAAAGCCTTTTTAAGAGGTATTTTTCTGCTCAAGCCCCCAATCAAAGATCCCCCACCTCAATGGGACTTGAATTTGGTCCTAGCATCCTTGACCCCCCCCTCCCCCTTGAACCAGCGGCTTCATGCCCTCTTAAGTTGCTCTCATGGAAAACACTTTTTCTAGTAGCCATAACATCAGCTAGAAGGGTATCTTAACTTCATGCTCTCTGCAGTCGTCCTCCTTACTTAGTTTTCCATAAAGACAGGGTGTCCCTCTGGACTAATCCGTCCTTCTTGCCTAAGGTTTCCTCTGAGGCAAACCTAAACCAGACGATTGATCTCCCCATCTTCTTCCCTGATTATTCCAACAGGTCGGAACAAGTTACATTTTCTAGATGTTCACCGCCAACTTAGATATTATTTAGACAGGACTAAACAGTTCAGGAAATCTGATCAGCTTTTCCTGTCTTATGCAGAAGGGAAATTGGGCCTTCCAGTTACTAAAGTGTCCCTTTCAAGATGGCTTACCTCTATAATTATCTTAATCTATGAAATCGGACATCAAAAACTGCCTTCAAGACCTAGAGCTCATTCAACTAGGGCATTAGCTACATCTGTAGCTTTTCAGGACAGGCTACCAATACATTACATTTGTGCAGCAGCCACATGGGCTTCTCCTCATACCTTTATTTTGCATTACAAATTGGATATGGCCTCCAGAAACCTTGCCAACTTTGGTTCCACTGATGTCCTTCAAGGATGCATCTGCAGTCCTAACATATGGGTTGTCCTGCCTCAGGCAGCCCTTCGGTCGGCCGGATTCCAAAGTCTGGGTCTGGCCTCTGCTGATGTCGCACTTCACCCGACGTCATAGCTGCAGTCGATTGGGTATAAAGGCATCAGCTGACGCCATTTTCCTCAGTCTTTCTTGCCGCGTGGTGCCCGAAGCAGAAGCTGTTAGCAAGTGCTGGTCGGTCAGATCCAGAGATTACTACTACCGAAGACTTCTAAAAAGCTAAGTACCCCGTTGGGGACTCTTTCTTGCCTCGGCCGATGTCAGAAAAAGTAAATAACTGTTTAACTTGTGGGAAACAAATACCTCATAAGGATTTCCACTCTTACTGCCTTCCTTGCTTAGGCCCAGACCACGACGTAGCAGCTTGTCTAGCCTGTGCTTCCTTCAACCGACGAACACTTGGACGTCGGTCGGAGTTTGCAGAGGAGTTTTTTGGCCCTGCTTTTGCTTACAAAATGCCGTCGGAGACTCCGACTTCTCAATTAGTTAAAAAGCGTAAGGAAAAGGACCGACACTCGCGGTCCGCGGTTTCGGCCGAAACCACGGTTAAGCCAACCGCAAGTGTCTCGTTTTGGACTGAAACAGAGTCCACGGTTCTTCCTTCGGCCGAAAAAAACATGCCTCCTATAGCCGAGGCCTCACAGCATGGCTGAGTCTGCTACTGAATTTTCCACTGCTGTTGCAGGTACCCAGGATTTATCAGATACTATTCCTCTAGACATATCTACTCCTACACGTGTAGCTGCTAGGCCCCCTGCATCTATGTCTATCAAGGCTTTTGCTAGGGCTAAAGCAGCTAAATCTTCTAAGGCCTTGCCTGCTAAAACCCCCCTCACACAGGCCTTCCTCTAGTTCCCAAATGCTCAGCCTGGCTGAGGATCTCATTTCTTTGATCAGGGGATCCCAACCTCATCCTGACAGGGCCTCTCAACCCCCTCCAGAGAAGAGGCCTAGAGCAGAGCCCCCCGATCCAGTTTCTACAGACTATTCCTCGGATGATTCAGAACACTCAGAACCTCCCGAAGGCCCATATTCTCCTTATGAGGATTCTGATGCAGAAGACTCCATTCCTTCTGCCTCTCCTCCTGAGGAATTTTCTTTTGGGGAAACCTTAACATGCTATGAGAGCATTTTCAATGGCAGGGCCAGGATTTTTCAGATTCAAGGAAAAGGCTAAGGACCTTTTTACATTTACCACAGCATAGGCCTTTAGCCATTCCTCCAGTACTAACAGTTGTTGATGATGCATATAATGCATATAATACTGCCCCTGACTCTCTTCCCCCGGCACCTGCCAGGCCCGATTGATATTGCAGGGTCCCGGACACTCACTTTCATTTGTATAAGGCTCCTATTGCAGATCCTGAAACCATTTCACAGGGCCCCAAAGCTGTAGCAGCTGCCTCTGCCAGAAACCCCCTCCCTTCTGAAAGAGAATCTAGAGCTTTAGAGAGATGGGGTAAAAAAGTGTATACTTCTGCTACTCTTTCGGCTAGGGCCTTAAACTGTCAATTCCACATGATACAGTATCAGGAATTTTTGTTAGACCAGCTAAATAAAAAACTGTCCTCTCCTGAACCTATAGACCGCAAGTCCCTTCAGGATTTGGTACATAACACTCAGCAGGTCAGTAATCATTCCTTAAAATGCGGCTATGATGCACTGGAGGCTTCCTTTAGATCAGCTATGACTGGAACAGTGATTAGAAGGCATGCATGGTTAAAAGAACAATCCTTACCAGACCATGTAAAGTCAAAACTCCTAGATGCTCCCATGGAGAAACAAAGTTTGTTTGGTTCCCCTGCACAACAAGTGCTAAAGAAGGTGGAAGAAAAAGCAAAATCTGTCCAAACAGTCAAGGATTTCTTACAGGTCCAGCCTCCAAGGTTTAGTAGAAATTGGCCTTCGAAGAATTGGTCCTTTCCAGACACCTCCAGAGCACAGAGAGGCAGAAATAGGCACCCAAGAGGCAGAGGTCAATCCAGAGGTGCCTACAGGGGACGTCAGTGGCAGCCTAACAACCAGAGAAGTACTGCCACAGATCCAGCTACGACCACTTCCACAGGACAGACACAATGACTTGGCTCTGATACCGCCTACCAGGGAACAACTGAAAGCACCCTTAGGCGGAAAGCTAGCCTTCTTATTTTCCGTAAACTGGCATTGCATTACAGGAGACAAATGGATTTTACAGACCATAGACGAGGGCTACAGGTTTCACTTCCACACTCTACCAAAAAAGAGAGGAATGCCAAACCTACCACCAAACCAAAACACAAACACTCTAGAACAAGTCAACCACCTACTAAGGATGAGAGCTATAGAAAAGGTACCTCCCATGGAACAAGGGCAAGGATTTTACTCCAGACTTTTCCTGGTACCAAGAAAAGAAAACCAATGGAGACCTATTCTCGACCTGTCCGCTCTGAACACATCTCATTGTTCCAAAATTCAAAATGCTGACCCTACAGCAACTTCTTCCCATGCTGGGCAAGGAGTCTTGGCTGGTGACTCTAGATCTCAAGGAGGCATACCTGCACGTCCCTATACGACCAGATTGCCGAAGATACCTCAGATTTCTTGCAGGATCAGAGCATTATCAATTCTCAGCATTGCCCTTTGGCTTATCTACTGCACCCAGAGTATTCACGAAATGCCTGGCATCAGTAATCGCTCATTGCAGGCTTCAGGGAATTCAGATTTACCCATACCTGGAAGACTGCCTAATACAAGCAGACAACAAGACCAAATTAACAAAAGATTTGGAAAAGGTTATACAACTACTACAAGCCCTGGGATACACAGTCAACATGGAAAAGTCAAGGCTGGTACCATCCCAAAGGATAACATTCTTGGGTGCAGAACTGGACACATCAAATCAGATGGCATTTCTCACAGCAGAAAAGCAAAAGCAACTATGGCATTAGCAACACAGAACCAGCTTACAGCAAGGAAAGTCCTGCAAGCCCTGGGTTACATGGCATCCTGCATAATATTGATACCACATGCCAGGCTGCATATGAGGAAGTTGCAATGGTACCTAAGGAATGTATGGTCTCAACACGAGCACAGTCTAGAAGCCCAGATTTCAATAATCCCATGCCTGAAACAAGAATTCCAGTGGTGGGCTCAGGCCTGTTGTCAGATGAACAGAGGACTGCCTTTCCACAAACCTCACCCAAGCCAAACTATCACCACGGACGCCTCAGACCTAGGCTGGGGGGCACACATGGTGGACAAGTGTATACAAGGCCTATGGACACAAGACCAGCTGAACCTTCACATAAATCTAAAAGAGATGCTGGCAGTGAAACAGGCACTACAAACATTCAGACCTTTTCTTCAACAGGGTCATTTGCTGATAAGGACGGACAACACCACAGTCATGTGGTACATCAACAAACAGGAGGAACACACTCATATCCTCTATGCCGGATGGCAATGGATCTGTGGAATGTGGCCCTGAACCTCAACATTCAACTCCAGGCAATATTTGTGCCAGGAAAACAAAACATACTAGCAGACACCTTAAGCAGAACTACCACTGATGCCCACGAATGGATGCTGCATCCAGACATCTTCAAAACCATTACAAAGAGATGGGGACTACCAGAAATAGACCTGTTCGCATCCCCACACAACCACCAATTGAGGAAATTCTGCACAAGGATATACCACCCTCTTGCTTGGAAGGTGGACTCCCTATCTTTCAGTTGGGAAAACCTGACAGCGTATGCATTCCCAA